>NW_010168303.1:0-21054 GCF_000695765.1 Mesitornis unicolor
CCACACTGGACACGTGCTGTACTCACAGGATAGAGATGTACTTGCTTATGCAGCTCTGAAGGCACAGCAGGGTCCGCACCAGACGGCTGGAAATGATCAAGACCAGTCCTGGCAAAGAAACCAGAGAACAGCCTGAGGAGAAGGGCACTGACGGCTTGTTCGGGGAAGGAAGGCGGTATGAGGCTTTGGCCTCTGGTCACTTGCCATATGCGTGTACCCTGTGGCTGCTAGATCCCACAAGGACATGGAAATGGGAGCCAGCTCTGTTGCAGTTGTGTAGCTGGGATGGCCCCAGGCCTTCCTTGGGTGAGGATGACGCTGGCTCTGGGGCCTGGCCCTGCCCCAGCATCATGGTGCCCAGAGCAGGGCAGCCTGCAGTCCCCTCTCCAGTGCAGTTGGGCCAGCATAATCTCTCCAGCTCTGGTGCAGAGGAGCTCTGTGCGTGCATCCCAGACAACCGGGCAGAGCAAAGCAGCACTGAACTTACTCTCATTCTCTTGAGACCTGTCCCTGCGGCACGCAGGCCATTCCTGGGTCGCTCCCTGGGCCGCCTGAGCATGGGTGTACCTGGAGGAGGAAAAAGACAGCCCTGTTGTGCACTGTCTCCAATGCCGTGGGATCCGAGGCAGGCCGGAGCAGCCAGCACAGTGGCCATGGCCAGGACAGGCCTTGGGAAGGCTCTCAGGAAATGGCCCCGCTATGATGGGAAATGGAAGCTGCAGCAAGGCAGCACAGCCACTTCCAGCCCTTCCTCATCTTCCTCGCTTCCTCTGCCCAGCTTCCTCTGCCCACCAGGCCCTGTTGCACCAACCTGCCCTGGGGGCAGGCATCCCAACAGCCCCATGTCTTCCTTGGAGATGGCACCAGCTGCCCTCCTCCAAAGGCCTCAACCACCTCCCGAGGCCAGAGACCAGAGCCCTCCCCAAATCTCTGCCAGGGCTGCTCTCCCCAGCAGACACCTGGCGAGGAGAGCGCTGAGCTCTCCCATGGCTCTGCTGGAGGCTGCCCACACATGCCTGCGCAGTGCCTGCAGCAGGCACCCAGAGCCAACTTGTGCAGGAGAGCAGCAGGGATCTCCCGAGCCCCCTGGCCAGGACCTGAAGCTGGGGCCAGCAGCAGCACTGCAGGGGTTGGCCCAGGGGGGTCAGAAGGGCTTTCAGCAAGTTTCCCAGGTACCATGGCTGCTGCTCTGCATATAGCCCTTGTCAGCTTCCCTGCTGCAACCCCTAGAAGGAAAAAAAAACACACACACAGATACCTGTCCTCTGTCTTCCTGCCAGGTCTCCGTGCCCCTTGTGATGTGGAGGGAGCCTTTCTCTGCCTCATGTTGGGAAGAAAGCACTCTCTCCAGCAACCACACAGCTCCTCCTTCAGCTCCAGGTGTTGTGCCCACCCAGGGCACAGCCACTCGGGCAAAAGCTCCCAAACCGATCTCCGGCAGAAGCACTCCTCCCACAGGCACACAGCCACCAGGACACTGCGAGCTGCTTCCAGCCAGGCAGTTGTGGAACCGAGGGTCATGTGGCTGAGCAAAGCTCTGACTTGACAGCGGCCTGGGTCAGAGGCTGTGACAGAGGTCATGACTATGACATCACAGATGGGGCCACGCATGTGGACTAAACTCCAAAGAACATGTCCAGGTGCAGTTTGCACTTTAAAGCTCTGTGTAAATTAGTACAAGCCCATTATTTTATACGAAATATCAAGCTTTTAATTTGCTCATTCTATTTCAAAAGATGAGAGCCTTTTTTCCTACGATATAGTTACTATCACGGAAACGGTCATGACTATGACATCACAGATGGGGCCACAACCAAGTGGGAGGCGGGGAGAGACCCTGCAGCTATCCTGGCACTCTGGGTAAATGAAAGGTGAATTCTTCATGGGAAACAGAAAATGTATGAAACCATTAATTGTCCATTTTGTTCAGTTACCTTTTGCCATCTTTCAGACAACTGCATTATTCTGCGCTAAAAAAAGTTCTTGTCTTTTTTGGCAAAAGACAGTTCCAAGAACGAGTTGGTATCCTCATCAGCAAGGAAGGTTTTACCATTCAAGGTGTTTTGTAAAGAACGAAACAAGTGGCAGTCTGATGGTGCCAGGTCTGGCAAAGATGGTGGGTGTGGTCACACATCCCATCCAAGCTGCAACCATTTTTGATCAGTGACCAAACTTGTCTGTGGTCTGGTGTTACCACGAAGAAACACAACAGCTTTGCGATTCACTGATTGTGGACGCTTCTGTTCAATTGCATTGTTTAATTTATCCAGCTGACAACAGTACACATCTGAATTAATGGTTTGATTCCATTTGATTCAGTCACTGAGGCAAAGGGCTCCAGAGCGGAGGATCACGCAGAGGATCATGCTGCGGGACCTTGCTGAAGTGACAAAAGAGGCTAAACCGCGGGAAAACCAAAAACCAAGCGCAAAGGCAAAAAAGCGCAGGGGGAGAGAGGGAATCGTGAGCTCCTGACCTGATGGTGGTCAGCGCTGACTCACCGTGGGCGGGGACAAGAGTGACGGTTAAGCCCCTCAGGTAGAAAAGCAGCCCCCAGGAAGTGTGAGCGACAGAAGGGCACGGTGCGTCAGTGAGGCCTGGCCAGATCAGCCGGTCAGCAATGGTTACCACCAGGCAGAAGAGCCATGGCCTGCCTCAGCCATGCACCCACGAAGGCAGCAGCAGCTTGCCAGACGGAGCAGCGGTGGGAGCGTGCTGCCACTCTGGTGTCGAGGTACAGGGTGTGCTCTGCTCTTACGCCGATGTCTGGTGTCACTCAGAAATGGCCCAGCAGAGCCATTTCACTGAGGCAGAGACTGAGGAATGGGGGCTTACAGTTTCCAGTGTCACAAACCAGCCACAAGCACTACCTCAGGAGCACATGCAGACTTGTAGTATCCCTGTTGCTGACCATTAACATACTTTTATGTTAGCAATTAATGTTGCTAACATTAACATTCTTTTTTATGGCCATTTCTCGCAGCGTTTGCTTTAATGAGCACAATTTGATACAGGAGCTTTGGCTGAGATAGAATTGTTTTCCTTATGAAACTGGTAAGTTTATTGTTTTCCTTATGAAACTGGTAAGTTTATTGTTTTCTTTTTCACAGTCAGATAGTTACGTTTTTCAATGTTCTGCCTGCACCCGTGGTTACAGTTTCTTTTATGTGTTTTCTTTTTTTTTAATTTATTTTTTCTTCTCTCTGCACAAGAGAAAGAGGGGGAAGTGAGACCGCAAGATTCTCTGGGATAGGTGATCCAGGATCCAAGTTGATCAAGAAAGATGTATTCTATCCCATAAACATCACACTCACTATAAACTGTGGAGCTTGCAGGAGACAGCCCCCTTCTGCTTCTTCTTGCCCCTTCAATCCTTCCTGCTTTCTCTTTGGCGCCTTCGATCTCTTCCCGATGGCATCCCATATTGGTTGCTGAGGCTTAGCCCTCCTGTTGCATTGTTGTTGGCAGGCAGCCAGTGTCTGCTGTTTGTGAGCTGAGTATACATTTGATTGCTTTATTACCGCTGTTCTATTCGTGTAGAGTTAATTTGTATTATTGTTAAGTCTGAGTTGTTTTAGTTATTATATAGTCTTTATCTCAACTGACAAGTTCTTTTACTTTTAATCTCTCAACTCTCCCATCCCACCGGGAAGAGGGAGGGTGAGTGTGTGTACTTCATGACGTTTAGAAGTTTGCTGGGTTAAACCACAACAGCATTACTCTATCCAACATCTATATCGCATGGCCCTCAATGGATACTGGGGTATCACTTCCCTGGGCCTCAGGGCCAGTGGTCAGGAGGAAAGACAGCTGTGGTGTTATACAGTTACTTTAACATGGTTATTATGAGGGAATCCCTGAAAAGGAAAATGGCCTCTCCTTACTCTTCAGAGCCTGGATCACCTGCTTACATTCACTCAGGACCAGTTCTAACTTATTGCTGGTTAAACTCAACATGACCTGGTGCTGCTTCATGAGACCAGAGACCTCTCTGCAAAGCAGAGAGTGGTGGTTCTGAGAAACACTGTTGCTGTGGAGCCTGGGCTTGTTTTCTGCATGTCCCTGAGCCAGAGAGGGAGCACACCTAGAGCAGCAGCAGCAGTCCAGCTGGCCCATCTTATGAAGGCCAAAAGGACTGTCATGGTGTGTGCCGCTCAATGACACCAAGGACAACGCCCAACTGGCCTGAGTGAGGCTGAGCAGTGGGGCCTTGATGCAGGGCCAGTGTGTGCCAGCCAAGCCATGCCTCTGCCTGGCACCCCTCTGTGCCAGCACAGTTCTGTCACTGCTGACACTGGGTACATGGGCAGGGCCAGTGCTGAGTCCCACAGTGGCACATCACGGTATGCAGGCCAAAGCACTGCGGGAGGGGGCAGTGACTAGGGAGCTGTGGGAGAAAAGGGGCAGTGTCTGTGACACTTAATTTCCCCTGGTGCTGCCAGAAGCCTGTTTCTTCTCTCTCTGGGAAGTGGGGGGAGCCAGTTAGACTGCCTGTCACTAAAATACCCCCTGTGCATTGCTGGTCTTTGCCTCATATGCCCAGCACCCTTTTCTGCAATTTACATCTTTGAAGACGCTAATTAGCCCTGGTGAATCTGCCATTTAATTACTGGCCAGTGGCTAATTTTATTTGAATTATCTGTGAGGAAAGAAGGGAGAAGCAATCAGTGAGGGATGATGTAACACATTCAGTTGTTTGGGTTGGTTTCAGTAACCACCCTCAGCCTTCCCAAAGATCCACATTATCCCAGCATCCTCTGTTTGCTAAGCTGTAATGTAAGCACTGGCTTTGGAGCATGAAAACAAAGGTATCTTACAGGCCAGGGAGAGCACCTTGAGACTGTGGCAAATGGCCTGGATGTCCCTGACTGCAGCAGGCGGTGGGCACACTTTGGCACACCTGGTGCTTACTGGGGATTTAGGCCAGGCAGAAATGGTGACTGTTCTGGACTATTGCAGAGATCCCAAGCTCCTGGGCTGTGTGCACCTGAGACAGTCACTCCAGGGGAACCTAGGGGCCATGTGTTTGTTTAGACCCTTGCTCAGTCCATGGAAACAGCTTCACACTTCATTGGGGCCTGTCTCTGCTGTTGCCTCTTGGTCAGGAAGCTTCTTGGGTTTATTGAGGCCCTTTTGAGCCCCTGATGAGAGGATGTTGTCTGTATGTGAATGCTGTGTAAATGCCTTCTGGTCTCTGACAGCCTGAGTGGTTACAGCCCCAAATAGCAGAGGTACTATGTTTTCTTTTGGTCTGAGCTTGGTGGATCTCCTCTGCTCCCAAAGATTTCTCTCCTGAGCTTGCAGATGGACAAAGCTGCTGCTGGTCCCTCAGTGAGGAAGGTGCCCTGCCCATCCTCTCCAGAGTTACCTGGACCTGGGATGATCTCCTGCTAGTGCAAGCTGTCCTGCCCTGAGCTCTCAAGCAGATGTGGAGTCTGCTGGACGTGCGTGGGGTCAGTGTCTCTTGTCCTGGGCTTCCAAGTTCAAATTGTTTACATTATAAATAACACATTTAATTGTGGTTTGGTGTCATTTCACCTTAATTTTAGCCTGACTGAATTTACTGAACCTTAGTCGCTTTCCTTCGTCCAGGACACGAAGTGACACATGCTCAGCATATGAAGCAGGGTGAAGAAGTAAGGGAAGGATGTTTCGAGTTACGATGTTTTGTCTTCCTGAGTAACCATTATGTATGATGGGGCTCTGCTGTCCTCAACATGGCTGAAGACCTGCCTGCTCATGGAAAGTAGTGAATGAATTTCTTGTTTTGCTTTGTCTGTGTGCGTGGTTTTTATCTCTATCTCCGCCCACAAGTTTTCTCACTTTTACCCTTCTGACTCTGTTCCCTCATCCCATTCGGGGGAAATGTGTGAGCAGCTGAGTGGTGCTTAGTTGCTGGCTGAGGTTAAATCACGACAAGACTTTAACAAGGACCTTTATTCCTGTGGCTCCTTTATTCATTGCATTCCAAGGTGAGACTTCACTTAGGAGGGAAGAGGAACCATCACATTCCCCCTTTCATCTTTCCTCACCCGTTTGTGCTCATTGCTACTAGCAGGCACTCTCCTGCTACCTCCTGGGAGAAAGAACACTCCCCTTCTTCCCTCACTGCCTTTACCATGACAATTGTGCCAAAGGAAAGAGGATTTTGGCAAGAACCAGGGCCAGTTTGCAAAAGTGCATCCCTTCTACTCACAGCTGACAGATCTTCACACAAATCCCGCAAGGCATGAGACAGGAGGGCACAGAAATCAGAAAAGGAAGATGACCCCATACTAAACTGCTGGCACAGGCAGGAGGAGCACCCTCAGTGCTCTGACCCTCCCTGCTCAACCCTGCAACTGCTGGAGGTAGCAGCATGGACCCTTGCTCCAGCCCTGCCCATCACCGCAGCTGCCTTGTGGCACCATCCTGCCTTTGCTTCCAGCACAGCAAAGTCAACAAGGCAAGACCTCCCTGGCCATGTCAGGTGCTGAGGACCAGCTAGAGGAGGGCTTGTGGCAGTGAGGCAGGTGGGGGAGAGTGGGACAGAAGATCCCCAAAGGGACCTTACCTTCCCCATCTCCTGAACATGGTCCCTTTAAATTGCCTGTGAGGCTGCATCTTGTTCCCTTTCCTCTTCCAGCTGTTTCTGCTCAGCAGCCTGCCTCTGCACTGGCCTCTTCTTAGTCCTCCAGCCCAGGCCTCCATCTCCAGCAGCAGACTACTCTGTTCGACTGCCTTGGACTTTTTTCCTCAGGGCTCTCTGTCCTGTTTGATCACCTGCGTGATGCCAGAGAGGAGAGAAATCCAGTCCTGGCATTTGAATGCATGCTACCAATGCCTGCCTATCCTGACCTGTCAAAAGGGTCTGAGCCAGCTTCTGCTTCTTGCCTCTGCAACTGTAAAACTACAAATGCCTCACATGCTTGCCCATTTCCCTATGTATTTGCCTCATATTTTATGTTCATTTTCAGGATTATATGTTTTTAATTTTTCCCATTTTTATTTTATATGCTCAAGTATTTTTTATGACCTTTGTCATGGTATTCTCCAAGGCTGCCTTTGTAATGTTTATATTTCATAAAAATCGCTGTTATAATGCAAACCTGTCTTAGAAAATGTCTGGCTTTTTGAGATAAACAGAAGGGTTTGAAAAGCATTTTTAGCTTGGGCACCTGTGGTTTTTCTCATTAATAAGTGATTGTAAGAGATCCTCCATTTAAAGAACGCAGCTGCCACTTGGAATAGTCTGGTAATTTTTTACTAATTTACTTATTAAAAAATGAATGCTGCATGTCTTGTCATGGTTTAAGCCCAGGCGGGAACAAAGAACTTCGCTCAGCCCTTCCCCTCTGCTGGGGTCTGGAGGAGAACTGGGGAAAAAAATGGAGGAAAAAACCTTGTGGGTTGAGATAAGGTGAGTTTAACAGAACAACACAAGGAGAAGAGAAATTATAACAACAGTAACACAAGTAGAAGAGCCCACAAAGTGAGTGATGCCCAGTGAAATGCTCACCATCCGGAACTGGCTCAGCCCCAAATTGAACCAAAAAAATCTTCCCACCCTGGCCAGTTCCCCCAGGCTATACACTGGGCAAGACGTCATACAGTATCGATTATCTGGGCATGATTATCCCCTTGGCTAGCTCAGGTCAGCTAACCTGGCTGTGCCCCCTCCCAGCTTCTTGAGAAAATTAACCCTGTCTCAGCTGTAGTATTAACCCTGTACTACTCCATTTCAGACAAGCACATGGGCACTTTTGGCCACTTCTACCTTTGTCCATCACAGCAGGAGGCTTGCACTAAGCCAACCACATGGCCTTAGGATAAGAGTAAAGAATCCAATTTGCCTGTATTTGAAGTTTTTGCTTCAAAAAAAGTCGTAACAAAGAGGGAACTTAGATGTATAAGAGTGAGGACTGGCAGGTTATAGCTGTAATTGAAAGTATAATGGAGAAAAACTATTTTCTTTTAACATGGTCAGTGTCAAGCTAGCTGAGGCAGAAGCTGTCTGGTGCAGTGGCAAACTGAACCTATTTGGGCTTCCTTGTGGCATGTTGACTTGTTAAAATCAGTATGTTTTAATTATAAGGGAGAGAAGAAACTGATAGATGGAATAGATGAAATTTGAGAGGAACTGGTTATTTTGATTTGTGGTAGCTGGTGTAAGGTTGGATGAAGTGTTTCAACATGGTGTAGTTATCAGAGGCCAAAAGCACACTATTTTGCACAAATACTCTCTTGCAGTACCCTATTTGCCAGCATATACATAGGCTGAATTTAGACTTACCACTTACACTGGTACCTGAGTAAAAGAACCCATGTCATAAGGGACAGTGAGTATTAATTTCATTCATCCGTTGCATTGTAAAATAAAATTTAAAACTTCCACTAGGGAAGCAATTTGTGGAATTCTGAAGGTGTTAGAAAGACATAAAATTGTGCTTATGTTTAGCTCTAGTCTTTCTTACACTCCTGTAATGAATACCTAAATAGCTAGATGACCCTTTAAGGGCATATCTTTCTTGCATGGAATCAAAGATCAGATCTTTCTAGAATAATGATCTAAGGTTTACTTGGAAATACAGCTGCTCTTTCTAAACTTATTTCCTCTTTTCATTCTAGGTTAGAATGGTCTGTGCTTCTCCACAGGCAGAGAAATAACAGCAGCTTCATACTGAGCATACTGAGCAGTACTCAGTTACCTCTTCCAGTCATTACTCTTAATGAGCTGTTTGTTTCTGAATTAAGCAATAAGGATAGATGATTAGGGGAGACTGTCCCAAGTCCACTGTTCTGCTTTGCTTTGTGCAATAATTGGCTGAGTGGGGAAGAGCAGTTTGTTGTTATAAAAAAACAAACCCAACAAACAAACAAACAAAAAAAAACAATTAAAAACATGAAAGCCTGATGGACTAAGTGAAGTGTAACTATTCAGTGAGGAAGAATGGACAACTGCTCTGTTAACACAGACAAGAGAATAAAACATCTGGATCAGCTCTGTCTTTGTAAGAAATCTGAAAGAGACCATCTTCTGTTTTTCCTTTCTGTAACATTTCTGACATCCAGGATGGCATCTCCAGCTCTTCTTTGAAAGGGAAACATGTAAAAAATTATTTAGCAAGAGGAAAGAAAGAACTTGTGTGTCTGGGAGATGTGAAGAAGTTTATCTGTTTAAATCAGTAGAAGGATTAAGCTCGTACGATGATGACAGCTTGGAAAAAATACTTGTGGGTAACTTATGGAAATAGCTTTAGCAGTATTTAATATTTTTCTTGAGCTAAATACATTTTTAATTGATTTCATGATGATTGCAATATGTTATATGTTTACCTTGCACAGGTGTATTTTTACAAAAGTGATACATCTCTATAGCTGCTGTGTATCTAACACAATAAGGCCCTTCAGGTTAGGTTTTCCAAAGTAATAAATAATCCCACTAAGTGAAAAGATTTGGTCACATGTTATGTATTTTATATCCTGCTCTGATTATTCTTACTATTTTTATTTAATACTTTCATAGGTTATAGGCAATTTGCTTTTTCCTCACACTGGCAGTACATACAGTCCAAGGTTTCTTAAGAAACATCAGGGCATCCAAAGAGTTCGCTCATGTGAGTAACTGTGCTCAGATTAATTTATGACTTTTTAAAGCCTCCCAAATACCTATGTAGGTAACACAAAGGAAGCCCTAAAATAGTGTCATAAATCTGCTCAGAGTGACTACCAGACTGGGAATGAAGCCAACGACATAGCAATGGGTGCAACAACAGAACAAAAATACAGAGCCAGGTCTCAGACTAAAACAGTTTATCTGATCTCTTAATCAAGACATAATTATCTGCAAAGAATTGCCTTTGCAATGATATATATTTGTGCAAGAGGTTGTGGAAACATCAAAATGATAGTTTAAGACTAGCTTTCACCAAAATAAAATCAAAGACAGGAGCTAGATTTCTCAGTATACTGTGACAATCCTAATCTTCTCTACTATATGGCCAGTGATAGAAAATGGCTCAATTTTAGAGTATTTTTTGTCTTCTCTATTCATTCTCTTGCCATTTAACATCAGAATTCAGACCCATGCCCTACTGGCATTGGTATTAAATATTGCTCAGTTACTTACATAAGGGAAAAAAAGTATTTTGTCCAAGTATCTAGCCTGTTCCCATGAAAGTATTTGCATTCCCATGGCACTTACAGTCTCTTAAGTAAAATCAAGGCCTCATTTCATTAGCAGTGTGTATGTATTAAAAGACATACAGGTATATTAAAGCATATATCCATTTATATGTATACACACACACACACACACATATTTTAATGATATGGTATCTGTCCTTTGAGTCTAAATGGTCAAGAGAAATAAAGGTGAGGAGAAAGAAAATATTTTCCCTGAATGAAAATAATAGAGAAATAATAATAAAGTGTAACTGAATTTTGGAAGTATAATCATGCTGAGGAGACAAGATGGCAGTAGTATTTAATAGGTTTCAGACCCATCACTGAGAATGTTATTCTATTTCAACATGTTCTTCCTCTGCTAAAATATTAAGAAACTAAGGATATTTCTGTAATTTTTTCATTTAAATTCTCATTATAGTTCCTGTAGAACTTCTGAGGGAGATGGTATAGGTTATCTAAGATATATACATATATATAACATTCTAATATCCAGCTGAAATAAAAAGAAAGTGGCAAAAAAAAAGACAATGAAGTCATAAAGCAGAAAATGAAAGTGGTAAGTGTCAAAAGCCTACACAAGGGGGAAAACCTTAAAAACCAAAAAATGATGAAAGAAAACTTCTCCTATAGAATAATTAAATTTCAAGATTTTGAAGAAACAGGAGCCTACAAATGACCTTCAAAGAATCTCAGCCTGTCTCTCAGGAAAGGAGGAACATAAGAGTTTGTTTTTATCATGAATGCATTTAGCTTGCTACAAATTGGCCTCATACTGTTGTGCACCACCACCATCTCCAGTCTTCAGTGTAATCACCTTCCTTTACAGCAAAGACAAGTGATCAAGAACAGCCTGCAACTTTTGGATAAAATGGGCAGAAAGTTTCCTCAACAATGTCTAAGAGAGAAAATGTCCTTCAGATTTCCTGAGCAGGTTCTAAAGCCTGGACAGAAAGAGTCTGTCAAAGTGGCCATTGAAGAGATCTTCCAACACATCTTCTGTATCTTTAGCAAAAATCTGACTCTAGCTGCTTGGGATGGGACAGCTGTCAAACAATTCCAAAATGGACTTTATCAGCAAATCGAGCAATTGGAGGCATGCATAATCAAGAAGCAGACCCACTTCCTTCAGAGAAAAGAAGTCAACAGGCTGAAACTGAAAAAGTACTTCCAAAAAATAGATTGTTTTCTTAAAGACAAACAACACAACCTGTGCTCCTGGGAGATCAGCCGTGCAGAAATGAGGAGATGTCTTCAATTGATTGAGCAAGTCATAAGGAAGCTTAACAACTAAGGTACAAAGATTTTGACCTGACATAACTTAGCTTTAAAAATATTTGTACTTATTATTTGTTCTATGATCTATCTTATGGCAGTGCTTTTGATTAATTTTTATTGTATTAATTTATGTTGCTTAAATTTATTTTTGCAAATGTAATGCATTATTCAATGTAAGTAAATTTTTCTCTTGGTAAGCAAGGTGTCTACAATAGCTATAAATTACTCTATATGACTTATCAGTGAGGGTTATTCCATAGGGAGAGATTGTAGTCTTATGACAAATAGTATCATCCTATGGTGTTTTCTTTGAGAAAATGTGCTGCCACTTTCCATCTCTATTTCACCTACAGATAAAGACTCATATTTGTGAATGGACTGCACATCTCTCACCTCACAGGAATTGCTAGATTTGTACTAACTGAATCTGCATAAAAAATAAAGTAGTATATTGTTTATTTAACTGGTCCTGGCTTAGATTGAGACCATTCATATTCTTCCAAAGTTTGTATGCTCTGTTCCAAGAATGTTTGTTGTTGGTTTTGTTTTGTTTTGTTTTGTTTTGTATTGTTTTTAACATTTGAGTAATTTTAACATTTGCTTTGTTCAAAGAAGTAAAGTAATTCTAGAAGAATTTGTCTACATAGGATATTGTTTGCAGTAGCTATGGCTTCTGCAATAATTTCTCAGTTGGACTTCATTGCTTCTAATTGAAGAGCCTTTGCCTCCTGTATCTATCTAGAGGAAAGGCTTTTTTCCTTCCTGCTGTGTTTCCAACTCACCGTAACTTCTTTCACAAGCTTGAAATAAATTCTATACATAAAAGTACCCTAAAGCCACATCTGCCTATGGCACATCCTACTTGCTCATGGACGTATTCATCATGGCTACTGCAGACAATTTGAACATCACCATTCAGTGCTGTGTCCTATTGCTGCAAGAAGCTTTCTGCTGCTTTTCCTTTGCTCACAGATTGATCCATAGGAACGTACAGTCCTTGGTATTCCAATGAATGTCCCCTCCAAACCACATAGCCTTGAGTAATAACTGCGATACAATAAAATTCTTTAAAACAACTTTCATCAGACTGGGGAAAAATCCACTACTTTCTGTGCGGTCAAGCCTGGATTTTATCCTTGGGAAATGGTCCCTGGGTAACTCCATTTCAAATAGTTGTGTTTTCCCTAGTCATTTGCTGTATGTTAGTAAGGAGGAAAACAGAGTTATATCCAGGCTCTGTTACCTAATGAATGTTGGTAAAAATTTGGTAGAAAGCCAACAACTGCAAAAAAAGCGCTATTTCTTGCTGTCAAGGCTGATGTACATTTGGCACAGACTTTTGGGTCTGATGTAAGGAAGCAGAGGAGAGAGAGAGTGTGTGGCTGTGGCTCCCCGGAGATTGATGTTAGTCCCAGAGGGCTGAAATTGCTGGAGGTTGGTTTAAGCATCATGTGTGGAGCCACTTTAATGCTTTCCTTGACATCCAGGCATTCAGAAGAGTGTCATTCAAAGGGGTGATAATAAAAAAGGTGTATCTGAACAGAAAATTGACTGTTAAGAATAATTGCAATGGTACACCAGATCTCAGGTGTACTTGATCTATGACACAGGTCTCTTTTGCAGGGTGTACATGCTCTCTACCACTCATGGATGCAAGCTAAAGAAGTGACAAGAGACATAGGTATGAAGTCTGAAGCCAAAATCCCAGGAGTAAAAGCAGCTGACAACTTCGCCGTGATCCAGAACAAGAAGACTAAAGACGCAGAGTAGAGCATCAGAGCCATTTTTATGCCTTGTGACACCCTGCCAAAAGTGTTACAGCAAAGTGTGTATTTCTTGGGCTTTGTAACTAACAGCACTTGAAATGGCCCCACTGCGAGTCTGTTTCAAATCTTACTTCTGCTGCTTGTTTGTTTTTTGCACTTCTTCAAGCCTATATAATAAAAGGACATTCAGCCTGCTTATCTTTCTAGTTCTGATATCCTAGGTGGCTTCTGCAATGCAGTAAAACTGATGTTGAGATGGCCTAATTTTTACTGAATCTTGGAAACGGCATGAAATATTTTCAGCTGCTCTCTCTTGAAGGAACCCAGTTTTTATTACCTCGCTTGTCTGCAGTTGAATATGTTGATTCATGGCCTACCGATTTTTCGAAACTCTCATACCATTAAGCTTTCTTTTTAGTTCATAACTATCCTTAAAAATCTCATCACCAAATAAAAATGTTTTGACATAATTTCAGTCAGCTTTCAGGGTACTTTGCAATGCAGGAAAAAACCAGAATAGGCACTAGAGGGCAAAGTGAGATTATAGACAGGAATAAGAACTGTAGGTGAATTTATATGTGTATTTTGGCAAAACAGTGTTTCAGCTCTCTATGAGCATGCTTCTTATCAATAAACGGCTATTGGGTTCTCAGAAGGGAACCAAAAGAAAAATTAACTATTCTTGAAAGAAAAAAGATCTCAGAGATGATGGCAAGAGCTCATAAACCAGCATTTGATTTCAATTACTTTTTGGCCATCTGTGTGGTAATAGAAATTATTTGTACTGAGACAGTGTCTACAAGACCCATTAAAAACGGGGACCCTTGAACAGACATAGTTACTGTCTCCGTTTAAGGGTCAGAGAGAGAGCGAGCGAGCGAGCAGGATTTTCTCTCTATTGCCCCTACCCCTCCCAGGGGGAGGATTAAGAAAAGGGAATAGAGAGAGAATTATAATAATAATAAAAAAAAATTGCTCCGCACAAGGTTGGAAGTTAAAACTGTAACAAGTTTAATGAAAACAACAGGGGAAAGGAAAAGGGAATTAATAAGGGACAAAGGATAATTATATACAAAACCCAATCCCAGCAGTCCCGAGTGGAAATGTCCGAGCAGTGCCTCGTGGCCGCTGCGACTGCTGTGACTCGTCACCAGCGACCACAGTGGTGCCGGGAGCGGGTGGTGGTGGATGCTGCCGAGCACGTGGAGCTAGGCCCAGCCGTCCCGAGATGCGACAGGAAGCAGCCCAGGAAACGCCCGCGAAAACAACGGTTTTTTATAGACTGTGGCTGGAAACGGGAGGGAACAGTACTGATCTCTGACCCTCCAGGGTCCTACAGACACCACCTGTCCTTCCTTTTCAGGCTGGTAACCCTTAAACCATAACAGTTACTCAACAAAAAAAAGGTAAAAAGAAAATATCAAACAAACAAAATCTTTGTTTTATTCTTACTATTTAAAGAAAGGTAGAGTCTTTAAGGTAAAGGAAGAAAGCTGCGGAGTCAGAATATCCTCTTTCTTCTCCTTGGCATTGTGACATTTTGGAGCAATCTGTATTTTATTGCCATCATGTTACTGGGTCAGCTGTATATTATGCCCCTGGTGAACTGAAGCCCTCTAGTATTTCTTCCAGTTAGCATTTTTCTAAAAGTTAAACAAATGTAGAAAAATATAATTTTTAACATAGATTATTTTCAAATGGAAATGAATAAAATAGTGAATGTAAAGTCTTAAATACTAGTTGAAAACTTAACAGAGGGAAAACAAAATCCTCCCAAGATGGGATTGCTTGTAGGCCAAAAAGTTTAATAGATTCTTGTGAGACTGAGGCAGCAGTGATGTGCAGCACAGGTCCCAGTCACAGTTGTGGCTGTTTTCATAGCTAGTCTCACCTCACCTTGTCTGCATGCGCTGTGCTGTACTTTTTGGGAAACTGCACTAAACATGGTAGGGTTTCAGCTATGCAGAGTCTGGTTTCTGGAGTGGATTTCCGGGATTGGTGTCAAATGCCTTGTATCCCACATGAAACTTCAGAATAGCTACAGCAGAACTGAAGAATGCTTATGCCAAAGTTTACTCTGGAAATACTATTCACAGATGTGTGAGCTGACACATGAAGGTTGTAGGAACAACCACAAAATCACAGATGAGACACAGAGAGAAGATTTATTCTCGTTACCTCCTGAATCAGGGGATCTCTGAAGCAGCACCTGGGCAAAGGCACCCAAGTGGGAGCGCAGGCACCATGGAGCTTGGCTCGTGCTAGTGTGAGAGTAAGGGGGTTTGAACCTGCTGTGTTTGCCTGAATATCACGGATCTTTTACAGGCATGGCTTTCCACTGTTGTGCTTTGATCTTTGCCACAGCAAGGCAGGAATCTCAAGGGTGTTAGATAGGGTGCCTCTGAATTTATCAGAAGCCTATGTTATTTAAGCACAGAGGTTCTACTTGTCAAGCATAAAAGGCTAAACAGCAATTAGTGGAATATATGTGGTTTTTTGACACCCCAGCTGTAAGTCCCTTGAGCATTTTTACAATCCTCTTTGCTCATCTTCTGTATTCATCCCACAACAAGTTGATATCAAGCACAGCTGTCCAAAGCAATTCTTCCATGGGTTTGGCCTGCTCTGACAGCTCTGGCTTTACTTCATTTTCAAATTGATTAAGAAAAAAGAAAGAAAAAGAAAGGAAACCCAAAATAGAGAAAAAAACTCAGAGCAAAAGCCTGTTGAAGTAACTCTCCAAATAACCATCCAGCATGTGTCTTTGTGGCCAAGGGGAAGCTGCAGTGGTGGCTGTGGTGAAGCAGGGAGACCAGCATCAGGGGTGAGGGGTGGAGAGGGGATCAGGAACTGCTCATGGGAAGGCAACACCTGTGGACTGCTGCATCCTGCCAGTCCTCACCCCTTCCAAACCAGCCTGCCCCTTGTCAGGGGTAGCCCTAATTTGTTTTCCCCCTCCCAGTTGTGGAGGAGCGTTGGGTCCTTCCAGGGAGCAACCAGAGGAGAGACCAAGAAATGAGCATGAAAAAGATACAGAATAAATCTTAAAGGAAAGCATCAGTCCTCAGTTTTGACAGGCAGAATAAATTTGCTTTGCTTTAGAAATTTAATGCAAAACAAGTAAGATTTCATTTTATACTTTTCAATAAAGTGACTGTTTTTCAATATCCAAAAATCTTCCTACTAATCCTCATACAGGCCAGGATGAGTCATCTATATCAGTGTTTCCCACACTTCTACTGACATCAGGAAATCCTGGAAAGGTGCAAGGGCTTTTTCAGTGCTGAGGGCTCATAGAGGAGCAAAATCTGTCAGGGAAAGCAGGGACAGTCTTTCTTCTCAGCCTGCAGACATGCCGGTGCCACAGCCCATTCTGCAAACTGGGGGGCAGCTGCAGTGCTGAGTACAAAGCAATGGTAAGTGGCGAGTAGAAGAGCACAGAGAAATTTATGTCTTACCTCAGTTCTCCCCACAAGAGACTGCAAGGTTGATTAATTGTCTAAGACTAACCTTCTTGAGCCCAAGTGATTGCAATTAGGATCCCAAACCCACGTTACCTTCAGCAATGAAGCATTCAGTCTTCTAAGCAAACAATATAATCTGTTTTTGAAAGTGTGGAAGTAAACACAATTAACACTCCCTATACAAAATAACTGTCTAAAACATATAATGCATTTGCAAAGTGAAAATCCACATTAAGGAGACTAAATATTGTGATTTCAAATAGTGTATCTGCCCATTGCACACCAGTTACCACCACATCTACTCAGTGTAGCTCGTACTATCAGCTGTATTCCTCAAGTTCCTTATCTTGGTTGGCCAGAACCTACACAACTTCCTCTGGACTTAGCAGGAGTACTGTGTCATTACAGTTCATTCTCCCAGAAAGGAAATATCTTGACAGACATATTTATATAAAACAGAAAGCTTTTTTTCTAAAAAAAAATAAAGCCTATTTGACTTCAAATATTTTAAAAAATGTTGCTCTCTTTTTAAGCAAATAATATAATTTCAAGTCTTTCAGGGTTCAAGGAGGACTCAGTTCTGGTGTCCACTTTTTGGGAGAAGTTAGCATTTCTTGTGATTATAGTGTTTTAATAGTTAAAAATAAGCTCCTGATGCAACTCACAGTTGCCCTCAGGACAAGCGTTAAACCTTCCCACATCTACTTACTTGTATTTAAAAAAGATTTGTGCTGAATATGATTACTGGTCACTAGAAGTATTTCAAGATACTAAATCCTTAGTCTTCTTCCTTCTTTTTTCTTTTTCTTCTTTTTTAAAAAAAGAAAAAATAGGGCACATCTCCCTCTCCTTCCCAGTCCCTCATAGCAGGGTAACAGTCGCTATTTGTGCAAACCATTAAACTCCTACAAAATGTCAGAAGCTTTTATTGCAACTTCCATTACGAAGGGGTAATGGCCAACACTTTAAAAATATGAGATCTTCCAGCCCATCAAGCAGTAATTCCTCCTTATTACTGTAGTGGCGTATTTGATGGGCCCATGGGTCTCATCCAGAAATGAAACTGAGTGCAGCGAACTGGGAGGGACAGAACAGTAGAAGCATGACTCATTTCAGAACTGGGTATGTCACTGGTATTTAGTCAATCCTTTCACTGCCTCAGTAGCAAAACCAGTGCATTTCCCACTCTGCTGAAAAGAGGCTGATTGGGAATGAGAAGGAAGGACAGGAACCTCTACCAGAGGATAAAGGGTATTTTTTAAAAACTGTAAAATGAATGATGATACTTACAACACTCCTTGTAAGAAAATGAAAGTGTAAAAAATTGTTACCCTGAAAAAATAATTCTATTGTCTCTGAATATGCAGATTCAGATTCTTTAAGAACAATAGAACCGGGTTATAATAATCAGCCTAAAAAAAGTTATTCTTTGCATCATAAAAACAAGTTTGTTCCATGTAGAACTAGTTCTATGAAAAAGAAGATTAAGGTGTATTACAGAAACACAATGGTTTGCATTTTTATCCTATGTTGAGAGCATAGTCACTAGTTTCCTACTGATTACCTCCACCTGGGGATTGGAGTAATATCTTGTAGTCTGGGAGATCTGCTTGAAAAGAATGAATAAAATAATAAAATAACTCCCAGGAAGTGACAAGTGAGGAGGATGAGGCTGTCCCATCTCATCCAAGTTTTGGGAGGTCTGTACAGGAGCTCTTGTCTGACTTCCTTCATCCTTCCTCTTGTTCTGCTTCACCTGCAGAGCAGGGGCAAGGAAATGCCACCAGTTTGCTTTTTCTGAAATACCCTTGCCCATATAGGAGCTGAACTGTCCTGAAAGATGGTAAATGCAAAAGATCACTTGTTGATGGCCAAAGCCAAACAGACTGGCTGAGATATTTTTGCTCTGAAATGCAAAATGCTCTGACAGCATTTCCAAACTCCATCCATTTTCACCTGATGAAATGGTAAAGCTAAAATTCCTGCCAGCTGTGTATCTGTTCGGTGGATCCTTGTGGCACGCCACTTGCTCACCAAGTGCACCTTTCCTCCTCCTAAAGCAGCCAGGAGCTTTGTCAGGTGTGAATTTCTGTTAGATGATGCCAGCAAGTTAGCTCCAGTGAGGCAGGTCCTTGTTTGCAAGCCAGGGTCTCTTACAAATTTACAAAATTGCCAGGATGTGAGAGGCATGAAGCTGGCACTTCCCCTTTTGCCCAGTTTCAGAGTATAGACAAAAACAGTAGCACTTTTCCAGGGTACTTGCTTGAAGTGTGGAGATGAGTTTGCTTCCTCCTCTCCCTCTGCACAGCCTCCTTTTCTCACTGGCAGTCTTGGTCACACCACACAAACACCAAATGCATCTCATCAGCCCCATGGCCTCAGACAGCCCAGGATTTACACTTTAACCGAAGCCAATAGTCCTGCAGTGTGTACATCCAATTAAGCACACAATTAAGAGCTGTGATTTACCAGTGGTTCAACCAGTGTAATCCACTTGCCAAACCATAGGCTTGAATTCAGGTAGCCAAAAAAACTGATCATGGCAAAAAGGAGACATAAAGTTAACAGTTAGGAACATTGAAAATTAATTTTAAGACACGTGGTTTCTTTTCTCAAAACACATCTGCATATTGCTTTTATAGCAAGGATTTGGAAACAAAAGCTATGCATAAAAGGAGCAGATGTTTTATCCTGGTGATGTTTCCTGTTTGAAGAGAAGGAGATTCTTTCCATACCACATGAAACATTTCAGGGCTGGTGTTAACTTTATACACCTCCTTGCCCTGGTTCCTGACAAAAGCACCATGCCCAGACAGAACATGTTTTTCCCACCTCATGGCACAGGCAAACCAAACACTGTTACAATCTGTTAAGATTTTGAGAAATCCAGGAGGCTCAAGCTTAACATGTGCTGAACCATCAAGAGATACTGGCAGTTATATACAAGTAGTTTTTTAATGCTGGTTACATAGGTTCTAAACAGATGTTTGTCTGCCAGAGAAGTAGCTGGAGTGAGAAAGAAAGTTAATTTTCCAAAAATAAAAGCTAGATTTTTTCCAGAACTTATTCTAGTCTTCTCTTGTGCAGCTAATGCGTTCCTACGGTGCCATTTAATATTTGTTTTCATTTGAATGTCTTTGCAGTTCACGAAATTGTTAAATGTTTTAAGCATAAAAGCCTTTATCCAAACCTTGTGTGCCTGGAAGCATTCTCACTTCCCTCTAGTCTAATAAAAGCTGTTACCTCTTGTTACTGATCTTCCTTTCTTACACTCTTAGGCCATCACACTACAAGAACACCACTGCTAAAGAGACCTTAGCGCGCACACACAGCTAAAGAGACCTTACATGGGTTTTCAACTGCAAGTTGTACACAGGGAAAAACCTTGTATTTCAGGGAAGGATTTCTCTGGTGAAAAACAGATCCCAAAGGCTAGATCTCATCAGGTCTGATTGGCCAGATCTACTACAACCCACTGGCTGAACTGATTTCTACGCCTCCCAGAGAAGGATTTGAATATATGTGTGATAGTGGATTTATGAGCCCTGCACCTTGGCTCCACTGCTGCAGTGCACTGACACTCAAATTATGTATTTATACTAGCATTATAATAGTTAAGGCCACAAGTACACCTTTGAAGCAAATTTTCTAGTCATTGCCCCTTGCGATGCCTCGTTCCTCATCACGGGGCAGGCTTGGAGTGCACCAGCAACCTTCCTTTTGGAGGACAACATCACTCCTTTCACATGCCATCACACCTGGAGATTTTTTTTTCCCAGCAGGCAATGGACATCCAGTCCACAGGACCAAGCTGCTGTCAAAGGAAAGCCACTGGCCCCAAAGCCCCATCCCAGGCTGTGCCAGGGGGTGGCCAGCACCACATATGGGGATTGCTGTCCAGTGCCCAAGCTCTTGCAGGTGCCCTTGTTTTTCATGGAAGCTTTAACGTGGCAACTGCCCACAAGGGGGGTTTCGCACACCACATTGCTCAGTGAGCTCTTGTTGCCTTTAGGTATTTGCCTGATGTTTGAAAAGGCCTGTTCTTCCTACTGCTGGATCTTGTTAAAGTCCTGAGCTCAGCTCCTGGCAGCATTACTCACCCCAGTTGTCCTCCCAGAGGCACCAGTGTTCTGCAAGAGCTAGGGGTTGAACCTTTCAATAGCCATTTGTTTAACCCTTTACTTAACACTGATTTATTATTTCCTTCTAAGAAAGAAATACATCCTTTAGCCTAGAAAAACATGATGATTCATGAGCAGTAAAAGTGAGCTGCCACAGCAGCAGGAGAGCCAGGCATAACTGCACGTCTCTTCTGCAAAGGTCCCAGATTAATTAAACAGGTCAATTAAACAGGTCAGTTAAACACACAAAAATCCATGGGG
>NW_010168304.1:0-352 GCF_000695765.1 Mesitornis unicolor
TTAGTAGGGTGGGTGCATCTGCCACACACATGGCTTACAATTAGGATTTTGTTTTTAAACAAATTAGCAATATAACAAATCTAAAAGGAGTTTGACCATGCTTTTTGGGAGGTGTTTGGTTTTTTTTTTTCTTTTTTAAGGCCATAGATGATGGTGTTTAGCCAAGGTGCATAGTATCTAATAGGTTTACACTTCATGATTTCACCGTTTAATCTAGGTTTTCATCACAGGCTTTTAAAGACATAAGCCAATACTGAACACTGCTTTCCTTGGGATTTAAAGACAAGGTTGGAGGATCGTATCTGTTCATCTAGAAAGTGTTAATCATCAAAACAAAGAAGTTTTTTCTCAG
>NW_010168304.1:383-16027 GCF_000695765.1 Mesitornis unicolor
TCTCCAAAAAGTACAAATAGCAGTAGCAAGTGCAGTGCTAGTGCAGTAGTATTAGTCTTATACTCACACTTGGCAAAATCGGAATAACACTGAACTTAGCAAATATTTTTCTAAAAATAGCTATGCAAGGTGGCAAAGGTAGTAAATTACCTTTGTTGTTCATTGGGACAGTTGCTATAGTGTAGAAGTATAAGAAAATGTTAGCGACCATTGTATTGCTGGAGGAAACTTTTCATAGTGAGCACTGAAAGCTCCTTTCTTACTACCTCTGAGAGCTTGTCGCTTGTGAATCTTGTTGAGATTATGAACTAATGGGGGGCTTGTGCAGAGAATTGTGAGGCTTTCTTAGTGTTAGTGGTAATAGTGAGCTGGCTTTTAATATGAACATGGTAATGCAAATGCGATTTTAAAGAAAAGTATGAAGCATAAAGATAGGAAAACGGTCAACTGTTTCTTCATGTCTGGAGAAATATGCTTTTCACCGGATACAATGCTTACAGATCCGAAAGAACCTCAGCTAAGGAATCTTACTTGTTAATTACAAATAAGTCCTTAAAGCTTATAAACTCCATTTATATTGGAATGCATTTTGTAATTTCTTCCTTCTATTTCAGAACAATAAATGTTATCATATAACTGGGACTGTTGAGGAAAACTGTGGCTCTGTGGGTTGTGTGTGTTAAAGATGATGTACAAACGCACTTCTCTCAGCTTTCCTCATTTCCAGTTTGGGTATAAAGAGGATGCTTAAAAAAAAAGGAAAAAAGATTTTTAAGAACCCCAACTTTTTAAAAAAACAAAATTAATGGATTCACAACAGTTTACAAAAGGACAAATTTTTACCCTTCAGAGAACTTAAGTGAAAGGTGACAGAAATTTGACTGAAGTTGTTCATGACAGGCAATTGAAAAATTACTCATTTTGACTGTACTAAAGCTGAATACAATACAAAAATACAGATATTCAGTGTCACTTTGCAATCGTTCTTTAAATTACTGAAAGTGTAGAAAGCTGTGTGTTTTGTAACTGTGTTCTGGATCTGTCACAGAATCAGTGGCTTGCTAGCTGCTGCCTTGGTGAACTGTGTTAGACATCTGACTTCACACATGTAGTGGCAGAGTAACCTCAGTATGTTACTGAATTTCACTTGTTTCTAAAATATCTTCCTACTGGTTATATTCTCCACAGGTGTCACCTCTGTTCAGCACACTTAGCCATGACAATATTGTTACTGTTTTAGATTATATGTTACTTGATTATATGATTTCTTAAATATTAAATGTGTGCATGGAACTTCTAGAGTGCTTTCCACACCCTTAATACCTGTGTACACCTGTGTAGGTGTAATGAGTAAGTGCCTTATATTTTCTAGCCATTTATTCTATGGGGAAAAAAATCATGGTCTTGTGCAGAGCCAAAGGGGAAGAGTAAGGTACCTAAAAATCCCTGTTTCTGGTTTACATTTTCATAGACTAGTGTATGTAGTACTTTAGACAACAAACATTAGCGTTATAGTAGGGGGAATTAATTAAGAAATAAGTGCATGCTACTGAGTAGCCACTGAAGTCAAGAAAAGAAAAAGTAACTTTTATTTCCTTTGCTTGTTTTGACAGTTGTTACTCAACCAAGCCCATCAGTTTCTCAGCCTAGTACTTTGCAGAGTGAAGAGAGAGGTCCTGAACTGCCCAAACCAAAGAAGAACAGATGCTTCATGTGCAGAAAGAAGGTTGGCCTTACAGGTATGAGAACACTTCGTCCATTTTGAACAAATCTGTATGATTAGTTGCCTCTTGCTAAATATCTGTAGCCTCTGAACTTTTTTGCTGCTTCAGAACCCAAACAGTTGATATTGTGGTAACGCTCATTTCTGTGTGTCAGAACAGATAAACCTGCCCACTTTATAGTGATTAAGCCCTTAATTTACAACTTAAATATGAAGTGTCCTAGTGATGTTGCTTCTTTTTCTATATACAGGATTTGACTGCCGATGTGGAAACTTGTTTTGTGGACTTCACCGTTACTCTGACAAGCATAACTGCCCGTATGATTACAAAGCAGATGCTGCAGCAAAAATCAGGAAAGAGAATCCAGTAGTGGTGGCTGAGAAAATCCAGAGAATATAAACTAACCTGCTGGCAAAAAGACTGACTGACTTTTTGTGTTAATAAATCCTAGGAAAACATGGAAGAGCAGGTGCATGGCCATTTTCCTTTGATCTTCTCCAAAACTTTACTTTTGGTTCTGTCTGTCTTAATGATATTTCGAAATGTTTGGGTGTTTTGTTACAGAATTGGATAGATACAGCCCTTGAAAATATATATGCCCTCCCCAGAATATATTTGGATGATCAGAAACCTGCATAAGAATACACATGCACAGAGGACAGACTTTCTAGGTCACATGTGCCAAACAAATGTATGCTATCTGCATGTTTTGCAGCAGGTTTGCCTTTTGAGATGTTTGAGGTGTATAATCTTTGGCTAGTGTTACATGCCTGTTTTGAAGATGCATCAAAAAGGTTGGCAGTCTACTTCTGTCATTTAAACTCTCATTCTTATTTTTGTTTTCACACTCCATTGTTGTCCAGCAGAATGTAAGCTGTGTAGAGGAGTCTACCTCCCCAGTAAGATAAAAACTGGTGCCATATTTAAGAAAGTCACTTATTAATTGCATTGAGAAAAATGGAAACAAGTAGCTACCTATGAGAAGAAAACTTTTGGAACACTTAACTTTAGAAGCATGGAAGTAGGTTCCCAAAGGGAATGTCCTGCTACGAACTTACAGACTGTTCTGCAACAGAGTTGTTTCCGTTTCCTTGCATAGCTAAAGATGTTGTGTAGCACAATATTGTAGGATTGGTTTACAAAAAACTAAGTTACCTATGGTTTTGGACATGCCATAGCACCTCTATCAAGCAACATATATGAGTAAGTTGCTGAAGTATTAGAGCAATTTATTATTGATTTACTACTTATGTTCTGTGTGTTCTGAGTTCAAGAGAATATTAGGAAGTTGTTGGTTTTTTTCTAGTTTTAAATGTAACAGTTGCACCATTCTGCATGGAAAACCATACCCAACATGGCTGCTGTAGACTTAAGTGGTAGCTGGAACAACTCTTGGAGGGCTGCTTTATCATATTTAATTGTACTTGAGTGTAGGACTGTAGTGTTCTTGGGTGTATTGCATGGGCTGCATTATCTACAGCATTGTACAATAACAACTCTAGAAAAGGCAGTATACTTCACTGATGCTTGTCTGGTAATATCACTTCTGTGTTATAATGGAAGGATTTTTTTGTGATGTATGAAATGTGTTTTTTTATATGAACAAATTCACTTTAGACTAGTGATGTGATAATGCCTGTTCTCACCTGTAAATAGTTATGTACGCTAGGCGCTACTCCTGATCTTCTGATTTTTCACTGTGTCAGTTTTAGTTTTCTCCATTAAAAGCATCAGGTTTTTTCTCCTAAGTTTATTTTGGGTTGTTAGACATGCAGACATGTACAGATAGTTCATATTTATGTATTGCACATAGTCATAATACACTATATTGTGTTATGTAAATAATAAAAATTATGTACAGAAGGAAATACTTCCTTTTGTGATAGTTCATTGGTTTTAGTTATTGCTGTAATCAGAAGGTGACCTCGTAGAGGTTGAGGTGCAAAGTTAGTACTAGGTTCTTGCAGACATCTTTTATGCTTAAGCCTGCCTATGTCCTTATTTCTTATTTGCATATACCAACTTCTTTATGATAATTTGCACGAGCACCTAGAATACAGATAACTACTAGATGGCCTGACAGAAATGCCAGCAAACAACAATGTGCTTAAAGGGAGCAAAGGAAAGCATTAGTGATGAACTGTGAAGTTTTTTTTCTTTTGCCTTCATTTCCAGTGGATGTGTTACAACAGAGCCAGTACACTGACTACGTCATTCCATCCACATCTTCACCAGCAGGCCCTGGGCAGAGTTATTGTCTGGGTCAGCACCCAAATCCAGATGTGGAATATGCCAGATTTATACTTGCCAGTGAGAAAGACGGAGCACATGCCACATCTTGCCTTTGGAGGAAGACATCTTCACTGCTGGATAATGCATAGAAATTGCCTGTATCAGAAATGGATTATGTGCATCCCACCAGTCAGATGATACTTATGTGATAAGTTCCTGCTGCATATACCTCCAATAAGGGAATGTGGGCATCCTCTGGGACTTCATTTTTCTAGGATTAATTTTATGACTTCAAAATGGAACTGCTTTAAAGCACCAAAACTATTTTTTTTTACCTTTTGTATTATAATGAAATCAACTCCTCAACTGCAGCATAAATTTCTTTTTTTTCATTTGAACCTAAGGGTGCCCTATAACTGGATATTTGATGAAGAGAATGTGTCTGTATTTGATACTGTCATGGCTAGAGTATTTTAGGACAGGTAACTGTACTGATACTGGCAGTTAATGATTATGATGGCTTCAGTCTTCTTAACTGCTTTTTAATATGAACAAAGGCTATACTTGAAGTCTTGTTGAAATAATTCATCTCAGTAGATCTGTGGAGGGAAGTATAGAATGAAAAATCCCTCACTGTAAAATCATGAACTGTATCATATGTAAATTACTGGCAAGTGGGATATGAGCCTGCACTCAGAAGTGAGTCTGCAAGCTCCACTGAGCTTTGTTCATAAATTTTATCTGGTATTTATAATCATTCAGGAGCCCCAATTCTTTTGATGCTTGCTAAATACTCAAAGGCCAGGAAGTTGTTTTGAAAGAGCTGGCACTGACAAATGTGTGTGGAGGATTTAAACTTGGGTAAATACTGTGGTACAGCTTCCTTGGCAAAAAGTAAGAATTTAAGTGCACAGTCTTTCAGATCTTGCTTCCTGCTGCCCAACTTAGGGACTGGTATAGATGCCTAAAATAAATGGCTGACTCCCATCATGCTGCCAGTCACAGTTTTAATACAGTGGCATTAAAATGCCTTAAGAACAAGAGTACCATCTTTAATGTCTGAACACAAGCCTTTCATAAAGCTGCTGTCATTTGCTCTTTCAGTTTGAAGTGACGAACAGCTTCAAATAGTGTACCCATCTTCCAAGAAGGAAACATGATCACTTCATATGTCTGATCTTCATTTAACATTTGGCTGTCAGACTAAGGTGTTCTTAACTTATACATAAACACAATGTTCTGGGAAGAGTCTTCCTTGGTCCCCAATAAGTTCACCAGATGAACCACTTAGGGAACAAATGGGAACATAAAAACAAGTGTGTAAATGAAAGCAGCAAGGTGACTGAAAACTGGTACTTTTTGAGCTGTTGACTAGCTTGTGTTGTACTTGACTAGCTAGTGTTACGACTCTGCAATACTATGTTCCACAGGAGACTCTGCAAACTTACTGATAGCTACTACTGTTAAACCTGAAATTTGCATATGCATAATGACAGGCTTCCTGTGCTGTTTCCAGCCTGTTGCTGTAGAGCAGATGAGCTGCCATAGGATTTGGTTGTGGTGTATAAGGACGCCATGGGGTCAAGCAGCCCATGGCACTTACCCCTTTGAAAATGTGCTTCTGATAATCAGTTACTCTGACGTGTTTTGGAAGGTTGTTTATTCATAAGTGTAAGGGCTTCTGTCAGACAGTTGCTTGTACTTGTCATGTGTCTTAGTCACTCAAAGGATACTTACTAAGGGTTTGACTCATGGCTGGAGTGAATCAAAGTGCATGTCCTTTTCTCAGCATTCCTAAGCAGCTCTACAGTATCACCTGATTGATGCATGTGCTTGAAGGAGGAAATGCACAGCAAACAGGGAATCAGTTTATTTCAGGTATCCAAGTGTGTTAAGTAGCAATGACTCATAAGAAAATAACTTTTGTTCTCTGTATAGATGTGTGATATTTATGTTTGTTTTATTAGTCTCTCAGTCTGCCCAACAATGAAAGTGCATTTTCTCACCAATGACCTATTAACTGATTCCATTGATCTTTTTCGTCATTAAACACCCGGGAAATTTGATGGACCGTGCTGATTCAGGAGACACAAACGGATCTGGCAGTAAACCTGAAAGTAGCTGGATGGCATTGTAATTACTGGATGACAAACCCAAATGGTTAACGGAGGGGAGCAGTTAGAAAACCTGAGCTAGAAAAATAATGAGTGACTTCCTGTGGAAGTGTAAAAATGTAGTCCAGGAGCCAAGTTCTTTCTCAGTGCAGTGAGGATTAGCTATCACCAAGTGACAGTAATATCTAGCAGAAGAGAGTTTAAAATGCCATTTCACAGCCCTGAGTTACCCAGTGTGCTTCAACCTTTAAATTCCCCATTGTAGTAGTAATTTAGCGATGGCCAAAGAAGAAACAGGGTTTGGTTTGGGTTTTTTTGGGCCAAACTGAAGAAAATAGAGACCATTTCTGCTTGAAAGGGCACATCAGCGAAACAAAACCAAACCAAGGTCCGGATTTCTGACTTTATATTATATAAAGAACTGCTGTCAGTGGAAGAAGCAAGTCTTGGCATGTGGAATGCAAAATAGAGTATCAGTGGCCTGTGATAGAAATTAAATGAAAATTGAGGTATAAAGCTTAGAGATGGCAACAGTGAAATAAATTCAAGGATCAACACCTGCAGTGGCAGCCCAAAACACTGTGGCTAGATTGCATATTTGTGTAGATGCAAATCTGCCAATTAAAAAGTGATTATTGAATTGACTAGTAGCTTCCTGAAGAAGCTTACTAGATGGTGAGATGTAAATGACAGATTTTTATTTTTTAATGCTAATTTCATTTCAGTGTGTGTTTATCTACTGTAAGCTCACAGCCAGTATGGTAGCAATGTTGAAAGTTGAGTTTCTCATGTGAATGTTACTTTGGCTCAAGCCTCCTAAGTAATACCTGTATCTTTACTAAACCTCCTTGTAGTGCTAGCTTTTTTTCTCCCTGTGTCTATAACCAGCTCACAATATTTCTTTCCAAGTAGCAGTAAACCTGGTTGTCACAGTTGTTTCTTCTGTGCCCACAGTCAGGCAGCCTCACCATTACTTGGGTTGCTTATAGGGAAAAATCAACAGTTTTAAAATGCTTTGTTTGGGGTTTTTGTTAGGTTTTTGAGCTTGTTTTGATAGGGCTGTGAGCTCCGCCGACAGTAAGTCACTTTTAACCTGCTCTTCCTGGTTCATGTGTTTTGAGGTTCTTTCTGTAGCTCCTTCTGATGGTACAATAATGAAATCAATATAAATGAGGTATGGGATCCAATATAAATCAGTATGGACCCCTACTCACAACAGGGTTTTTCTTTCAATTTCATTTTCCCACTGCAACCATAGGTATCCCAGCCCTTTATCCAATGTCTGAGAGGTGTCACTAAATGTTAGCCAGGAATATTTAGATATGTGTATTCGGATTTTTCTTTATTATTTGATTTTATTTTCAGATTTCATTGACAGTGGTCTTTACATGTAGTTAATGTATTTTGTTTTCTGAAAGCATTTTGATGTGATGTTTACCAGCTTCTTGGTGTACTCTTGTGAGAGAGGTGTTAGAAGCACAAGGGTTTTGCTGACCTACTGTATGGCAATCATGTAGGTTGAAAAATGCTCCCTACAGTGCAGAACTTTCACCTTTGGAGAGACACAGTGCCTCTCTAATATGATTGGTGATTGTGCAATATAGCCAGACAAGATGAAGTCCCACTGCGAATCTTCACTAGTAGTACCACTGAGATTGTAGTACAGATCTGAGGAGAAAATTAAAAAAAAAGCTGTATAATTCACTCTTCCTCGTTCCTGTTTACCTACTCCTTGCCATAATGTTCATTTATATTTTTATCATTTAAAACCCACCTAACCTGCTGTCACGGAATCGCACCAAAATGGCTACACGCACACAGATAATGAACTCAAACAAGCTTTAATCTGCAACTGAAATGAAGCAGACAAAACTTCATTCACCAAGACAACATCCCACTGACATTCAACAAATACAGGTTCGATATGCTGGTTGGGAATATTACCAGACACGGCTGAGTTAAGAATTCTTCAGTTTTGGCCAAACGATCCAAAATGTGCACTCACTCTCTCACCAAAAAGGGAGGGCTCTCAATCTCGAGAAGTTTCCTTAAGTGGCATCCCAACTCAAGGGGAGAGTCCCCGACTGCAGACCCGCTGCTCCGAGGAGGACCAACTCAAATGAGTCCTCCGGCGGGGCCCCATTTATACCCTGGTCGAACCTGATCTGTGGTCAATCCATGGTCGTGTCACCCCCTACTGGCTGAGGACCCCAACTTTCCTGCCTTTGACCCCCACTGTGTGGCCCAGACATGAGCTGTGAGGGGGGAGGCAGTCCTGGCGCCACCAGGGCCAGAAACTTTAGCACTGTCTTTTGTTGGTTTTTCTCAGGTCTTTAGTAGGGTGGGTGCATCTGCCACACGTGCCTCACTTGCTGATGAGGATTTTTCTTGAGCAGACATTTTTACTGTAGATTTGATTGAAGTTTACTTTAGCTAATCAATGAAATGTTTGTCATGTGATGAATATGCCATGTCCAAAAATTTCAGGGCAGCCTGTGAAGCGATTTGTGCACTGGACCATTTGACTTTGATAATGCTTCTGGCAGACCAGTTCAGACTAGGTTTAAATAGGATTAAGCTGAAGTAGATTTTCCCTAGTTGTATTTTAAGTAGCATGGGATTTATGAGGGGAAAGTAGGTTTACAACCCTGGAAAAATCTTGGTCCCTTTCAGTCTGATCGCAGTCTTCAAAGTGAGACTGAACTGGTTCCTTTGATTGCTATGTTGGACTCAACTGATGGACGATATCCATATGGATGTGTTTCTACTAGATGCATACCTTCTGACTGACTTGTAGGACCAAAGACTTAGGTGTTTTGCTGCCAGCTCAGTCACCACAGCAGCTCATGGAAAGTTTGCTAAGTACTGGATTTAGTGCGAGGAGAAGGCAGGGACAGGCAAGACAGATGAGACCACCACACGTGGATTTGTATAGGCTGCTGAGGAATTGCAGTTTCAGTCTTGGTGCCAAGACAAACAGCTGGTAGCTACAAGCGTGTAGCAGTGATGCAAAGGTTGGCATTTGCCGTCATGACTTCAAGGTTGAGTCCAAGCCTTTAACCTGCAGGTTGCAGAAATGGGTTTATGTTTGATTAAAGGCGATATTTTTGCTGATATCAGTAATTTAGTCTCTTACATGTAAGTACCTGGCAATAAATAATCAACAATGGGAATAGTTCACTGGCTTGTCAGCAAGATTTTCTAAGCCGGAGTTTGGAAATCATATTATGTTAGGAAATAGCCTCGAGGTACATGTTAATTTACTCAGTGTTTCACTAAGCAGAGGTTGTTGTGTTTAACAGTTTGTCATCTGGTGAGGTTGAATCACAGGCCAGCACAGTCCTTTCTTAGTGTTGACCAACCTTCAGTAAACAGAGACATTTAACACTCATCTACAAATAGCTGCTGGAGACCAAAGGTTGCATCAGTGAATACATTAGGACCTTTACAGCCCTGTTCCTCTTTGTTTCCCAGAGCCCTTCACGACGGTGGGTAAGGGTTGCTGTCCTCGATGCACAGTGGCAAGGGAACAGTCCTGCAGTCCTGGCTCCAGGTGAGCCATATGATTAGGTTACTGCCACCAGCTGCTGACTGTCCTCCAGCCCTAGATTCTCATCCCCTCCACTCTAATGTAAGCATCTGGAAAATGTGTTTATATCTCAAACATTCGCCTAAGGTGCTAAGGTGAAGGGCAAGGCTTGTGGGTGTGGGATGCAGAGTAAGGGGCTAAGGCTGGGCGCTGTGCTTATCCTGTGCACATAAGCACCGGACCTCAACAAAGGCAAGTATTGAGCATCTTGTCACCTGGTGGCCTGGTGCTGAATCGTCCAAGTGACACCTGGGGTGAAGCGGAAGCCTTACAGCCCAACACTACTGTGATAGATAAGATAAGCAAACCACTTGTTATTGCTCTGTACCAAACTCTCATTTTTACATAACGAGCCAAGAGTCCTGCATCTAGAAGAGTCCAATCAAGACTGAAAAGACTTGCCCCCACACATACCTGTAAAGAGCATGGGTGCTAATTTACATGGAAAGCAGGGACTAATTAGCTTGGGAAGCGAGGAACTCAACTAAGGGGAGGAGGCTAGCTGCCTATAAAAATGCAAAAGATTGCAGAGGCTGGACAACTTCCCCCTGTTGGCAGGACCGATGCTGGAACCAGGACTGGTCCTCTTTCTAGCTTTCCCTCTTTCTATCCTCTCTTTTCCAGTCTCACTCTCTCTCCTTCCCTTTAAGTAACATAAGGCCTGTATTGTAGGTTGTTGTCAGCTATTAGGAAGAACTGCTGTCCTTTGTTGCTGTTGTTACCTACCACTAATTGTCAGCTAATAAGCTGGTTACTGTGGGAAAAGCTGCTGCAATTTTTATCTGTCACTAATTTGCAGTATTGGTGATTGGAATTGTTCATTAAACATTTTGTTTAGGAACCTTGAGACTTGTCTCACCATTGTTCAATCCATTGGGGATTTGCTCGTCTTAGTCACTTGTCTCCGCCCTTAAGACTGAGACATGACACCTAACAGATGCAATCGCCTCCTGATTTTGTCCAAGTGATCCAAGTTAAGACACATTTTAAAGAGCAATAGCACCACTCACACAGAGGGTGGGTGAGTTCCGCTGCCAGGAGCACAGGTACAGCATCTGGGGATACCCCAAGCACAGACCAAACCCATCTTTCAGTGAGAAGAGCTCATAATCTGCATTCTAAACTGCCTCTGACTGAGTGAAGCAGCAGTGACAGTGCCAGGTCTAAGACCCAGTTTCCCTTGCTTCTTTCAATGGTGCCTTTTCTGCATCCCTGCTTCCCACAGACTCTGGGGTGGCAACACCACCTCCCCCCCAGCAAGGGCAGGGAGGGCAGCAGCGCTTTGGTTGGGGCCTGAGCAGGCACTACACAAGCTGTATCTCCACCACCTTGTGCTAGCAGGCAAAAAGCAGATGAACCCTAGAGGTAACCATTCCTATTTTCACCTTACAGCAAACACTGCCCCAAAATATCTCTCTACTCCTGTATTCTTCATGGAGGCTAAAATCCACCCACCGCCATACTTTGTTCTCTCTGTGGCTATTAAAAATCTTCAATTGCCAGCACTTTAGCTCAGGAAACAACTGTGACACACCCACACCAAACAATAAAAGCAGTGATAGGCAAGAATACCCTTACTGTGTTGCATTTCTGCTCCCAGGCCTCAGAAACACCCTTACTCTGTGACTAACTCCTGCAGCAGCTTTGCTGACCTTTGCTTTCATTTCATTCCCCCCTTCTCCTGGTAGCACTTTAACAGTCTGAAGCAACCCTGTCTGTTATTTTCTTAAGGCAGTTCATATGATTTGAAATGCTGCTAGGGGTGGGTTGTTATTTTTTAACTAACTACAGTAAAAGGTTATGCCAGCAACATATCTTTGCAGAGCTTATTACCACTGGAGAAAGAAATCGATATATGCACAGCCTGTTTCTGAGTATAAGTAGTATGCTCTTTTGGGCTAGAAATAAAGGGCTATTTTTAAAAAGGCTGACACAACAATATTGCTGTTGACCACAGGTCCTAAGCAGTGAGGGTAACTTCCACTTTTTTTTTTCTGCTGTGACTTTTTTAGGGCATGTTTTACTAGCATCACTTAAGTTGCTGACTTCTGTTCATTTTTTTAACCAAATACAATTTAGTTAGGTGGAGTACACGTAAAGGGGTTGCATTAAATAAATCCCTCTGTTTTCCCAAACCTGGTCATTGTTTGTTGTTTTTTATTAAGTCTCTTGTTCAAACACACCTCATTGGTGCATAGCTCCATTCTAGATGAGAGCTGGCTCTGAAAATCTGTGCTTCTCACTCTCCTAGCTGAGTTGTCTGAGTACTGTGCGTACAGCAGAGAAGCCTTGTGTTTTTCAGAGATCAGAGGCAAGCTTTTGCTCTTTTAAAACCTTTTGTATATGCAAGGTTACAGTCACAAGTGTAGTGTATATCTTTTTTGTTTGTTTCCTACTTTAAGGAAAGAGCCATTCTCAGCCCATAAAAGTAGTAACAACCAGCTCAAAATAACCAGTGGTTAACTGCAGCCTTTCCTGTACCTCGACACCCTGCTGACATGTCCAAAAGCGATTCCTGAGTAGGTCCCGGCACTTCACAAAATCTGCTGGAGAGAAAGGGTGGCCAAGACAGCCTGGCAGGATCTCCCTGCTGTGGGCTGAGCCCTGACACTGCCATCCGTATGCAAGCAGGAGTCCCAGCTGCTGACCCTCTCAACAGTGCGGTTTGGGCTGCTCATGCCTCTCCAGCAGTCCTGTGAGGCACCCTGACTGCCTGGTAGGGCTCTGGGAGTCCCAGTTGTAGTCACTGTGGTGCTGCCTCCAGCCTATCATGCCCCATCAATGCCTTCTCCAGCCACAAGAAGTCGGTCCCTACAGTGATCCAACATCTCTATAATAGACTTTTTTTCCTTCCCGCTGTGTATTTGCAGGGAATTTCAATATAAGAAAATTGCATTTAGAAGGAAATTCAAACAAAAGAAACTAACTGGCGTCTTAAGATTCCACTTTCCCAAGGCTACAAGCTAAGGACAAAGCTGCCCCTTTTGTTAAATTAAAAAGAATCATCAGGCACATCAGCTAGTCCCTGAACAGGGTTTCAGGGATAAGTAAATATTTCGGGCAGGTGGGTTTATTTTATCTGCGCTGATAGTGCCAAGCACCAGCACCATGAAGTGTGACCAGTTTGACCCTATCCTGCTGAGCACCAGAGGTTAGAGGAACTTTGAGCAGCCAAAAAGGCTATTCCAAAGGGCAAGCTATTCATGGCAGCCCAGGGTCTGTCTGTGCCACATTACCACTGAGATGCTGGGTGTGGAGTTTCAGTGGCCTGTGGATGCAGTTAGCTGCCAGATCATGCCCAGCCCAACCCAGTCCCTACCAGGTGCACCGCGAAGGGGGTGAGGACTTACGCCCATCACACAAGGTGCTGGGGCAAGAGACTAAAAGATCAGCATGTCCTCTGCCAGCAGTGCTCCAGCACAAGTATTCTCCTAATCCCATGCCGCAAGTGCCAGGGAAGACTGAATTTCCCCAAGGGATGGTGACCTTGCTTTTGCCTGTGCTCAGAGACAAGACACAAATGTGCCACCAAGGCCCACCTTGCAAGCTGCCATGTGGATCGCTCCAGTGAGGGACTGTTGTGTCTCAGGTCCCTTTTTTGATTTTCAAAGTGATGTTTTTTCCTTTAAAAGCGATGAAGATAGAATTTCTGCAATATGCAATTGTCCATTATAGGGCCCCTGCATGACTTTTGTCCGTATCTGATCTGACCTGTGAGATTTTACAGTGAAGGTTTTCCTGGGTGCAAATGCAAACTGCAAGGGGAACACTACAAGAAAATAAGGGAAAATGCAAAGGAAATTATTTCTTGTCAGGGAAGGGGGGAGTAGGTTTTTTTTCAGGTCTGTTTTATGATTTTGTAGAGGTTTGCAACCATGAATTTTATGTCAGGTTCAGGTCATCTGACATGCAAGCAGCAAGAAATAAAAGCATTTGTTCTATTTTTATGATGATAGAATAAAATGTTAAAATAGGAGTCATAAAGTCCAGTGCACAAAAAATTTAACCTCTAGTGTCATGTTCAGCTGTTATTTTAGTATTGAAAAGGCCACAGGTACTTTTGCACTATGCACTATAAATGGACCAGGGCAAATGCAGCAGGGAGTGTAGGAGCTATTTATGCCAATGAGAGACACCACACAAATCATGCTTATACCTAATTTTGTCTGATTATTCGTATGCATTTGTGTAAACAATGGAGGAATCTGCTTATTAAATACCTCTTTAAAATCCATTAGCTCAGCCCCCATATTTTGAAGTTAAACATGTAGAGGTTTAGTGAATTCAGTGAGTCACCATCTTAGCAAATGCAAGAGACGGTTCAGTGCATTTACCACAAATATCACATATCCAATTAACACTTCAGAAGCCTGGCTAATTAACAGAACCACCCAAAGTAATTATTTAGGTGATACCAGTAACTAGGGTACAGCACTCTGCTGAACAGGCAAGAGTCCCCTTTATAGGCATCTTACCATACTGATGAGGCTGGAAGTAGTTGGTAAAATTATGCCTGCAGAATGGTTTAAACCTCCCAAAGCAGCACAAACATTACAGAGGGGACCAATGTGATGCAACCTTTCACCGCCTATGAGAGCAGGTTGCTTAGACCTTTGCAAGCAGTCAGCAGTGGCTCTTTTTTCTCCAGAGAGGGGCAGAATTGGCAGATGAATCCTCGAGGCCAAGGGAGATGCATATCATTATAACCTCTCTCTTGTCAGAGAAGCAGCAGTGTCCAGCTGGTCTTTCCTGGGCTTAGCCAAAGACAGAGAAAGTGATGGACCCATGCTGATTTTCTTGCCCTCCAGTGTAAAAGGATGAGTAAGTCTTATTAAAGGACTGTTGTGGTTATTATGAAGTAATTCTTGGAAATCTCTCTCTTCTTGGTTTTGTAACCCTTTTCCACAGGACAAGGCAGCTGAAATTTTCATGGTCTTCATGTCTATAAGAATGTTGGGGTTGCATGGTAATCTTGCATTTAGAAAACACATTACAAATGTTTATCCTTGCTATACACTAATATCATGCAGTTCAGCCATCCATCCCACATTTATTACCAGGGTATCTGAATGTTTACCTAATTGTACTTGGAGGTCAGTTTAGAGAACAAAATTTAATTGTTCTGGGTTCTCATGTGAGTAACAGAAGGGAGTATGAATAATGATCCAAAGGGACATTTAGCACTTTGTGCATCTATTTGCAGTCAAGCTACTTTAATTTTGAATTTGCTGGGCTCAGAGCTCAAGTATATCTGTAGTTTGATGCAGATTTTTAAACTTGTTCCAGCACATAAAGTTTTGGTAGTGCTCACTGTCCCATACAGGTTTAAGGATGGCAGGCCGGACTGTATGCACAAACAGAGTAAAATTTTATTGTAAGTGATAATGTGATAAAGGACATAAATCAGAATATATACTACACAATGTAAGTGCTACAGCAACAACTTATTAATTTGCATTTACTAGATCTGGTACAGTAGCTAAAATAATATTTTAAAGCTAGCTTAATTATGAAATAGGGATTGATGATACTTACCCTGTCCAATGACAGTGGGTAGTTCCCTTTCTCTCCTCAGAGGAGTAACCATTTAAGGGATGTCCCCACTTGAGGAGGAGGAATGATCAAACAGACCTCATGGGGAAAGTGTGTAAGAATCCCACCCAGTCAAGAATGGGACAGGGATTTTACAGAATGAAATTATTGACTGTCAATCATTGTTGCTAAGCCAAACCTCCTTGTTCAGTGATCCCTGTAGCTTAGCAAAATGTGTTTTATCTCATAAGAACACTCTCTCCTTTTGACCAGTCTTCCATTTTTCTCTCTATGTGGATCCGGCTGGTCCAGTGTGTTCTCCAGCACCAAGGTACACTGTGACCTTCTAGCATAGCTGTTAGTTTTCTTTCACCAGAGAGCACACAAGTGTCGAGCCTCTTTTCCCCCACTGAGGCAGAGCATCCTGCTACACTCACAGACTGTACATCAGCA
>NW_010168304.1:16058-37284 GCF_000695765.1 Mesitornis unicolor
TCACAAAACATCTCTGGAAGGAATTGTGAAGGGTGACACTGCTGCCAGCTGTGGTACCTGCTCCTCTCCTGTCCTTATTAGGAGGGTAAAATAACCATGCTCTTATTGTACTCCTTTTCTGTCAGAAAGGATCTCTTTTAAGAATAAGGTTTTACTTAAGTAAGGCCAGTGGAGAGTGAGATGGAGAGCCTCCTCTTCATCTCTCCCTGCTTTTTCTGTGCCCTGGCATACAGTTACTGCTCTCTTCTTCATAGCTGCTCTCATCCCATACAGCACATTCGTACAGGGAGGAAGAAACTGTGGACACTTGATACTGTTAATCAGCCTTGGATACAGACAAGGACATTAGCTGTACAATATTTTGTCTAAAGTCTGTCCAGCCTTGAATCTGACACTGTCCTTCAGCAATGCCCAACTCAGCATGTCTATCAGCCTTGGCAGAGAGATACCAGACATTTCCATGGCAGTAGGCAAATCCCAAGCTGTGTAGCTCTTGCACAACATGTGCAAAAGGTTCCGCTGCTTCCAGGACTATGAAATTGTCTAGGTTTTTGGGGGGGATAGTAGGACTTGCTGTTACTCCACGCTTTCTGTGAAACCACTCCAGTTTAGTTCACATGTAATTTGCTGTCCAACCCTAAGCTTTCTCTGTCAAATCAAATGGCAAAAAAAAATAAATGAAAACACAATTTTGATAAATATGATCCAAAATTATAAGAAGCAGAAAACATTCTTACTTTTTTTTTAAATCAATTTTAAGGAGAGTGATGGTAACAGGAAAGGTGACACTATATTATTCACTGTAGGTTGCAATCTGGGAAGCAGAGATGTGTTTAGGCAGCCAATTTAAAGCAAACAGAAGAAGTGATCGTGCCACCTAATGCCTAATGAACAGATATGACTTGCAGTCACTGGATGTTATAGAGAGCAAAGATGTAAATGTTTCAGAAGGGGATTAGGCAAACTAAGCTTATAAATCAAACTTCCCTGTAGCAATGTTGACTTTAAACTTATTTGATCTGTTGACTGAAGGCAGGGAAGGCTATGAGGGAAGGCTGATGCTGCGTCCTGCTGTCCTCCTGCACATCCATATTTATCAACCTTACTAGAAATAGGACTGTTATGCTAGATAAACCTTTGGCCTGATCCAGCTCAGTCCCTTTTACATCCTTGCATAAGGAAGAGCACAGTTATCCCTGCAAGGGGACAGATGCAGCGAGCAGTGGTTGGTGTGCTATTGAGGACATGCCTGCTCTCCACATGAAGAACGTAACACTGTCAACAGCTCTAGGGTTCCAGAGCCCACTTACATTTGTTGTCGTTTTTTTCCAAATTTATTATTAAAAAAAAATGAGAAAGGTGTGAGGTTTTTTGGTCTGAAGATGGAAAGGTCAGGGTCATCAGCATGGTGGCTGATGTCCTCTGTGGATTCATGGAAGAGGTATTGTGTAGGAGCAAGAGTTGTTCAAGCCACCATTATGCCTAGTTAGTCCCACAGCAGCCTAATAGGCTGTCCCAGTTTGAGCTAATAAGAACTAATTATCTATTTAGTGATTTTACTTTTCAGTGAAGTCTCTTCTAAGTGACGGAACTTTCTGAAACAAATGGCATGTTTTTTCAGACAGTGTTCATTTCTAGAAGTCATAATGCTTGATGGTTATAGTTACTATTAAGTAGGGTGTGTAAATACAGCTCTTGCTTATTTTTGTGCCTACAAAGACCAAGACCACTGCCTGATGTTGGGCGCCAATAAATCTGTTGTGGTTTAGGGCTGGGCTGGCCACTAAATGTTGGACAGACACTTTCTATTAATGCCTCTTACCTCCCCAGAAGGTAAATGTATTTGTGCTGCCACACTGTGGTAAGATACTGCTTCCCAAATAGAGAAACTGGTTGTAAAAGTACGTCATGTAGAAGCTTACATACCAAAAAGTCAGGCCACTGAGGAACATAGAAACAACCAGTAAGTGGATTAGGCTGCTAAAGTGTTCCAAACAGACTTAGACTGAGAACATAAGGAGAGACTGTTTTCAGCTTGATGGGCCCGTGATTCTTCAGGTCATCAAGGAAGGGATGCAACATATAGATGGGCTTGTGATCAAGGGGTGGATTTAACCATGGACGCTATTGTGCAGGTTATCCATGACTGTGAAACATGCGCCACAATCATGCAAGCTAAATGGTTAAAACCTTTGTGGTGTGGGGGACGATGGTTGAAATATACATAAGGGGAGGCCTGGCAGGTTGACTATATCACACTGCCTCAAACCCACCAGGGTAAGCGCCATGTGCTTACAATGGTGGAAGCAAGCACCGGATGGCTGGAAACATATCCTGTGCCTCATGCAACTGCCAGGAATACCATTCTGGGTCTTGAAATGCAAGTTTTGTGGTGACATGGAACTCCAGAGAGAACTGAATTGGACAACAGGACTAATTTCAAAAAACAATCTTATAGATAATTGGTCCAAAGAGCATGGTATGGAATGGGTATATCATACTCCCTATCATGCACCAGCCTCTGCAAAAATTGAACTATACAATGGACTGTTAAAAACTACCCTGAAAGCAAGGTGGTGGAAATTTTAAAAACTGAGTTCAACATTAACAAAAGCCACTTGTTTAGTTAACATTAGGAGATCCATTAATTGAGCAGGTCCTGCTCAATCAGATCTTTAACATACAGTAGGAGGTGATAAAGTCCCTGTGGTGCATGAAAGGAATTTGTTAGGGAAAATTGCTTGGGTTTTTCCTCCTTCAGGCAAAGGTGAACCCATCTGTGGGATTGCTTTCTCTCAAGAACCTGGATGTACTTGATAGATGATGCTGAAGGATGGTGAAATAAAATGTGTACCTCAAGGGAATCTAGCTCTGGGTGAGAATACTCAGTTTCATGGTGCACAATGTTAATTGCTACATAATACTAACAGTACTCATTAAGTGTCTTTCTGGATTAAAAAATTTTTTCCAGACTGACACAGGGATACAAAAAAACCACTGCTTCTGTGATCTCTCAGCACTCACCTCACTTGGTTGCTTAGACATACGAACTATTTCACTTCAAGCCCATGCTGGATACATCTTGCTAGTTGTGAAAATTCCTAAGGAAGAATGTTTTACTTACATGATCATTAAATTCCACTAGAATTTATGAAATACTGAAAGTAACACTTTTGTCAAAAGACATTTTTCCACTAGAAAGTGTTTTATGTCAAATTTTACAAGCAGCTTTATGCTGAATGTTACAAGCAAGGCAATCATCTAGCTCTCTTTTGCAGGGAAAAGCTGAGCTGGTATTGCTGACCCTGAGGAAGAATAATTTTGCACTTCTGCTGTTTGTATTTAGGGCAACCAGGGGTAGATGTTCATATGTATGGTGGGCAACTAATCAATTTCTGCAGTGCCATCTCCCTGGAGGGTGCTCTGTCTCCAAATCCTCACCATCATTTCAGGTAACCCAAGTTCAGCCAGTGCTCAAGGGAGGAGCAGGAAGGGTGCCCTGAACCCCCCTGTCCCAGTCATTTACATGCTGCCTTCATGGCCTCCATACCTGAGTTCACCCATCAGTTTAATGAGGTGATGTGATAATGAAGTAATACCATTTAATTTCCTGTGTTTCACAAAATTTTGGTTTTCACTGTATCAATAGTGTGTCTTGCTCTTTCTGCATAGTCAGTTGTGCCTGAATATTTGCATTTCTCATTACAGTTTACCATTCTGGCTAGAAAAAATAAAACAACCCACTCCTACCAGCGCTAACAACAGATGCACTTTACTCAAGCAGAGATTAAAAATGCTTCTAGAAGCAGATATGAAATAAATTCCGTTGTAATACATTCTTCATGATTGACTTTATCTTTCTTGTTTGGGGTTAAATGGGAGCAAAAATGCCACAACAGTATTATAAAAACAGCCCTTCTTGGAGACCACTGCTGCACTGAATAAAAGGCCTGGAAGATCTGGTGGACCTTTCCTCTCACCAGGAAAACTAGCATTTGTACTAAGTTTGGTTTCCTTCCTTCAGCTTCCCCTTTACAGAGTGAGAAAGCAGTTTGTTCCTGGCAGAGGGCATGTGGTGGGTGTCTGGACAGAGACAGGCCTGCTGAGGCCCTCGCACCAGTCCCTGGTAGGCAGATGTGGCAGAGGGCTGCTGGTGCACAGGCCTAGAGCCAGCCCACCAGGCACGTGACTTCAAGGGAGTTTTTCTGCCTGATTGTATTTTCACGATTTTAGCAGCTTGCATCGAAGTTCACTCTTGGTTTTCCACTTCGAAGGCCACTACATTAACCTTTCTGAGAGGGACTGATTTTGGAGGGCATTATTGCTATCAGCTTGGTGCTGCTGTGACCATGTAAAGGACTTTATCGAGCTCACAGGCCATCATTAAGCTGCCTTTCAAGGGAAAAATAATCTAAAATAAGATTCCCTGAGTCTGCATTAAGGGTGAACTGTGCTTATGATCTATACAGGTGGGGAACAGGAGGAGACAGAAAGGTAGAAATGTTTTTTACCATTCCTTCTCCTGCGTGCTTCTAGAATAGACCTAGAAAATTGTAAAGAGGGTGAGCTTCAAGCACAAGCATACCGTAGCCTACTACTACATGTTTTGTCAGGGAGCTCAGACACCAAGCCTGGGACGTGTCCTGCAGCCACACACTTTTGATGATGCTGGTGATTCGCACACTCATGAGTTCAGCATGTGCTTTCACAGGCTGTAGTCTTCAGCACTGCACCCTGTGTAGCATCTACTTTTCAGGCAATCATCAAGGTAACTCCACAGATCTTAGAGGGTCCAAGTTACTGGTTGGGTTTTTTTCTGTTGTTATAGTGCTTTTACTTTAAAAGACATTTTCATGGCCTAAACATCAAGGAACTGAATATTCCTTTGGTTAGGTTGTGTTCTCTTCTCCAATGCAGACCTCAACACTGCAAGGAGGACTGCTCAGTGAAGTACTAGAACTGTCAGACACTGTAGCACCTAAGACTCTCATACCTTTGCCTACCCTGGATTTTGGTTATTATTCCAATTATCTGTATGGGTCAGAATTTTAACGGAAGGCTTGTATGTCATTGGAGTCAAGAGTGTGAAATAGCAGTAAGCACGTAGGGCAATGGCTGCATGTTGCTTGCAAGCAATTGCTTCTCTAGGTGATGTGACACACTTTGAAAGTATGGAGATGGTCATGGAAGATGATGGCATGTGATACTGTGAGGAGCACTATCAGAGGGCTGTGGCTTGCTGGAGTGCTAGGAAGGCTGTGGTGTCCTGGCAGTCCAGCCTCAAGGAGACATGCTCTAGGAGAAGAAGCAGAGGGGCTGTGCAGGAATAGGGGGAGAGCGGTGCAAACTGGTCCCAACCACCACTCATAGCCTGCTTCTCACTGCCCCCACCTCTGGGCTGCTCCCACTGGTCTGAAATACCTCTGAGATAAAGCCTTGGAAATACAGTAGAGAGAAGCAGGAGGACAAGCCTTGGGTTTTTGCCCCTTTTCCCCCCCTCCTGCTCTTCCTTTCATTATTTGTCTTTGTTGTCTTTTTTGTCTCTTACTTTCTTCCCTTTCCCTTTCCTCTGTAATCCCTCTAAGGGTTTTACAAAGCAGGGGGAATATTACCAACCACTGTTCTTTTTAAAGAGAGAAAAACCCTGAATTACAGGGATTTATTAAAGTTGGCCCTGCTGTGTACCATCTCAGACTGCTTCACTTTCTCTCAGTCCCACACTAGCACCTACTGCCAGATGTAGCAGTTGTTGCAGGGCAGCAAACGCTTTGAAATGGCTTTTGTATCAGAAGAAGACCAAGCATGACAATTTGAGCTTAATTTTATTCTTGACAGTTTGAGGTGGCATTGAAATGAGGATGATGGGGACACCAGCCCAAGAGTGCAGGAAATTGTACTCAGCTCTCTGCTCTCTGACAGGCCTCTGATGAGAGTTTGAGCTGCTTGTGTAGGCTGGCTGGCCAATGGGGTGTTCAAGTGACCTTTCAAACTGTTAGCACAGAGTTCAGAACAATACCATGCTTGAAGGAACAATCCTCTGTAATAAACCGAGCCAGTGAGCATTTAGCACATGTGTGAAGTCATGCTCCTCTTACCCACTGTGTCTGGAACAACTCTAGCCCTAGTTACTCCAACCTGCTCTGTGCATGTCCTGGCTTTCATGGAGACTTCCGGCCCCGCAGGTGGGTACACGATGAAGGTGCAGCCTCATTGGATGCATCAGACACCTCTCTCTTGCGGCCTGGAGAGGTGAGAGCAGAGAGCTGCAACAGTTCAGTTCTTTATAGGTTTAGGCTTAAAAACCTGTGATATGTCTCTTTCTGCAACAGCATCTTCTGCACACAGTCAACTCTCCTCTTTTCCCTCAATTATCACTCAGAGCATGTGACTCTTCATATAACAATGCTGGAAATGCCCCCAACATATGCAGTCCCTCAGCTAGGGTAGGGATGACTGCTCAGCACTGACTGGCACATGCTGCAAGACAGCGCTGATCTTGTTTGGCACATCTGTTTTGCTGTTTCATAAGCCATAACAACGCAACAATGGTGCCTCCTCCTCAAAAATAAAAGCTCAAGGAACAACATTCAAAGCACTGAGTTAATACAATGAGCATTAACATTGCCCACGACTATCTGGAATTGATATTCTGTATGAATCTTCAGAGGAGTTGTGTTTCTTATAGCTATGCACCTTCATCAGTGTGCTGGGAGGTTGACATCTGTTTAAGTGGGGGCTGAGATTAACTTTAGCCACCATTTTAATGCTCCCAGATTCTAAGCAAAATACCTTTTATATTCAGAAATGGTACCGCTAGGACAAAATATGGAAGAGGCACCACACATATTTAATCTGGATTTCATGGCATTTCTGGTCATATTTTTAGGTTAATTCCTAAAGGACATTTTTAATCACAATTAATGCAAGAATGCAGTCACAAACTCATTACTTTGGAAGGAAGACAGTTAATTACAGAGCACAAGCAACCTTCATTTTGCATTTTAACGATGCTCACAACTCATGAACTATATACCTATTAAGATCAGTTATAAATGATTCGGTATCTGATCTCAAAGCAAGAGTCATTTTCATATTCTTCTTTATAGCCATGGGAGGAGACTAATGAAAATTACACTGGTAATGATTATTCAACAGCTTTTTTTAAGCTTGCAAATTCTGTGTTCACTTGTGTACACTGTGCCTGCACCAACTCATTGTAGTGAAACAGGTAATTGTAGTCTGAGATTTACTTACAACATATCCAAAGGCTGTTAAACTTTCAAACTGGCCCACAAACCCTCTATACTGTAACAACTTTACTCACATCAGGGGTTTATGCTGCTTTAAATAGTTAAATCTCAACATAGTACTCCAGCAAAATGTTGTAAAAGCATTCTTTTCTGCTATTTTCCAAAACAAAATGTTAAGTAGCAGAATTCCTATGCCGAAAGCCTGAATTGACCCTTCTATTAAGAACAGGAGTCTATAAAGAATTTTTCATTCACTTGTCTTTTCTCTGCAGTTTGCATGACTTCTGCTGGTTGGTGAATATACAGACCAGCTTTATTTCTTGTGCACACAATTTTGCGTAAGTTGGTAACAACTTGCACATAATTCTCAAAGTTTCAGCATGCAATTCCTCTGTGTGTAATCAGTGATTCTCCTATAGGAATTTTTGTTTTAAGGAAATCCACTTTTGGTGAGTTTCAGAGCTGCTTAGACAATGGACATTTTCATAAGCTTTGAAAAGTAAGAAAGTGAAGAGAAACACATTAAAGGAAATGTGTGCTTGCTGCCAAGCACAAAAAGAAAGCATTTCAGGATAGTCTGCTTAGGTGCAAGGTAATGAAAAGGTTACTGAAGCACTGGCTTTGATTTATCAAGCCAGCAAATCTGATAATAAAGATCCATCAAAAAACTGTAAGAGTTTTGAATCTGGAAAAAGAGCTCCTAAAATAGCATTATGCATACTCAGCAGAGTTTGCAAACCCCTATGATGGGTGTGCCCAAGTTCCCCAGAGAACAGGCAAGTTCTGTGCATCTCCAACACTTCGTTGTGTGCTGTGGCCTTCACTGTAAATCTTTATTAGCCAGCTTGCTACCTTTCTCTCCCTTTCCTCCAAAGTCAAACACAGAAAGAGATGAGAGTTCATGTAAACACAAGGCCTCTTTATTTTGCTGCAACAGTACATGAGTTCCCATTAAGCGTGATCAAAACCAAGCAGAACAGCTGAAATCACATATACCATTTTTTCTAATACATTGCTTTTCCTTGAAAGTACATGAGTTACAACAGGAAAGATAAATTCAACAAGAGTAACTCCAGTTAGGCATTTTTCACAAACAAAAGAAACAAAATCTATGCACAACAGGCAACAAGCAGACAAAACGAAGGACCAGAATCAGAATAGCTTACTCCAGTGTGATGTGAAATCCCCTCTGGAAGGAAGGCTCATCTTGAAGCAAGGGCTGCAACCTTTCTCAGCTGAGGAGTACATGCAACCACTTTATAAAAGCTTCATCAGCAAAAGCTGTTAAAGGAACACACTACTGAGCTCCAAAGCCACAAGGGCAAACAAGACACAGAGATCAAAACTTTCATTTGTCACTAATGCGGCTCCCTTCTACTGAAGGCTTATTCCCAGGGAGGTTTTGTACTTAAAAATCTAGGAATATTTGGCTAAGCAAAGCCTTTGATGACATCAGTGCAGACCAGGGTAAAACATTTTAATATTTTTGTCAGCTGCTCACAGTTTATGTCCTGGTCCTGTCTGGGTTTAATAGTTAGCAGCTGACTGAAGTCCTTAAGCCAAATCACTGAGTTTAAAAGCTGTGTAAACATGGTAACATCTACATGATGGGAGAAATCATTTGAGCTGAAGTATTAGGTGGGCACATGTAAGATTGCCTTTTAGCCTTATCTTTCTCCCAGATCTACTCCTTCAGCACAGTTATTTTCATACGAAAACCAAGCATATGGGAAATCACAAACTAAAGCCAGAACTAAAGTGAACACACAGTTCTGAGTCCTAACTGGGCGAGGAACTGTGAGTCTAAGCATGACTATTGCATTCACTTCTGCAGAAGTGACTGCCTCTGCAGGAGCCACAGAAGCCCTCATTGGCTGGAGCACACTCTGATTCAGGGCATTTTCCAAGAAAGAATTTCCACTGAAATTCCCAGGAAACTGCCTTCCAAAAACATTGCTCAGTCTTTTGAGAACAGTTCTATTAACTTTACACAGGAGATTGTTGTTGATGTTGCAAATGTCCTTTTGGCTTCCCAATAATTGTTTTTGTTGCAGTCATTATTATTTTTTTGTACAGAGAGCCTTGCAGATGTCATTTGATGGCTCCTCTGTTGACAGAAGGACAAGTTGTTGCGCATACTGCAAAAGGGCTTAAAAAACCCCAGCTTAAAAAAAACCTCCAACTTGAAGCCAAAGTTCCCAGTTCCTAGAAGTTCACTATTAGGTATACACTTGTGTAATCTGAAACATGCTGTGCTCTCCACAGTGTTTAAACAATCTGATTTTTAAAACAACTTATTTTCAGTTACTCTAGTCGCACCAGATGCTTGTCTTCCTATGTCTGACTCAGTCATCACTGCTCCACAAGGCACATGACAGGACAACATTTGGGGCATGCAGGAGCAGAGACTCTTCCCTAGGGCCAGACTAGTTCACACCTGGCCAATGCCAAGTTTCATAGGACACATGGAGAGAAAGCATAACATGCCCTTGCACTAGATTTCCTCTGGAATTGTTACAAGTAACTTTGATTTAAATCTTGATGTTGAGAGGTTGAAAATTGTTATATGATTATGCTATGATCAGGTACGATTATCTGGGCTTGTATTATTAAGCATGTAAGCAACTGCTTTGGAAATCTGCTCAGCTGTCTGGCCTCAATGACTTTCAGAAGGAATGAGGTCTGTGATTTAAAGAAATATTGCTTGAAAAAATATCTTCTTTTCTGAGCATTTCCTAGCTAAAACTTCACTGACATGTCCTCTTATTTTTATGAGTTCCTCTAATCTAGCTTCTTTCTACTTTGCATTATTTTGTGTTCTGCTATCACCCTTTTCAATACTCTTTTCAAATTCATTTTTTTCCTAATGATTTCTCAAATTTTCAAAATCCTTTAGCTTTTTTAAAAAATGCCTTTTACTTGTACAATATCATTTTAGAGATGAGTTGACCCTTGCTACATACAGGGCTGCTGATAAGGCAGCACTATTTATCCATACAAACCCAGTATTTTAAGAGCTGTCCACTTTATAATCTGTTATAAATTGTTCCTGGAAATGCCTAAAACAATATTTTAAACAGCTTGTCTGAGTAATGCCACCAATAAATTTTCCTTTTAAAACTGGGATATTCTTTGAAAGTACTTTTTTTTTTCCCCAAGACTTGACTCTTCTCTTAAAATGTATAATCAAGAATACTTACATTCTCCTCTACTCAGTAGAACAGTAAATATTTAGCAAACATTATTATTTTTTGCTAATTTGCACTGCATAATCATGACTAAAATAAAATTAATCTATTCGTAAATATTTTTAAATTAAAACATTATTCATATTTGCTTTCATTTTCATTTGCTTTTTCATAAAGCTTTCATTATAATTTTTTCATTCATGAGTGTATAATCAGGCACAGACTTTTAAACAGGGTAATTTTAAAGTTTCTTTTTTTAACAGAAAATCTACTTACTATAATTAAAATCTTCAGTACAGTGAACAAATACACATTTTTTCCCCTGCAAAGCTTGCTAATTGCACAAAAAAAACACAGAATAAATATAAATATTAGGCCAAAGCAACATTTTAAAGTGCAGAACTCCACTTGCCACACATGAATAATGCAAATAACACTGCATAATGCATAGGCAATACTTACTAGCCTTTCATTAATTATCAGAACCTAAACTGACACAATGAGATCAACAAATAACAGTAATTCAAATACATTCCACTTAGAATAAATGAGTGCTCATTTGAACATAGAACACATTAAGCATATTGTCTCAACAAACAAGCTTTCCACAAACTACCCTTTTAAAATTTTGTCTGAATAGTGTGCTAATATTGAACACAAAGACACATTAAGAAGCAAGGATCTCATCCACAATCTGGCAAGCGAACTAATGGGGAGTGGCATCTGGAACAGTTGCGTGTACAATTTTTCCAGAGGTTTTTTCTTAAGTCAGAACTGCCGCATCAATTATTTTCAGTCAATTTGACTGAAAATTATCCCTTTCTTTTCTTCCACTTACTTATATCTCCTTAGTGTTGGGTTGCTGCCTTTTTAAAAAAAAAATATTTTTATTTTTTGGAAGAGGGAGGAAGAGGAAAGACGTTTACTTTTTTTTTTGGTTACTAAGTTCTGTGACTTTGAGGATGGAGGGGAATAGTCCAAGTCCTAGCCTCCATTAGCATTTTGATGAGACAGTAGTGCTGTTCTGAAGTGAACTCCCAATCCTCCTCCCTTACTGAACCTTGGTTCAGTTCACAGGGTGGTTTTGGAACACAAAGGTTAAGTTTATTTTGGAGGATATTACTCTGGAGGTTCAGCTGCGTGCCAAAGACACTCCAGCCTCTAGAAGAGACATTAAGAGTCCAAAACAACTATTTAGCCTGCTTCAAACTGCATATGCAGTGGGGACATTTACCCAAGGAAGCAGACTATATGTAACCTTAAGCTGCATATAGCGTAGATGTTTGTCTCAGCAGTAACTGCTTTCAACTACTGACCCTCCTCTACTGCACCAAGTACCTTGGCAACCTACAGATAGCCACAGAGTCACAAGGACCAAAACTTCACAGTGGGATCCTTGGTGACTTTCCAAACATTGCTTCAGAGAAGAAGTTTGCCTACTACATTCTCCCTATCAACTAAAATATTAACATTTCTGTGTGTAAGCAGTCTTCCACTGAACAAGTGTTTGGGACTACCCCAGAGGACCCCACTTCAACTTTTTTTCTGACATTACAGTATTTCTCCTTTATATTCTCTTTAAGGTGCTGCTGTTCAACCAGTCTCCCAGTTTATTTGTTATATGAATTCCCTCACTGGCTTCTTCTCACATCAAATTCAGGCTTCTCTCCTTTACTCCCAAACACCTCAGCATTTAGTATAATGCTATCCATCTTGCTTCTTGCTTCTCCCAATCTTGGGCATTGCAGGGTGGTGCAGTCAGCCCACAGCACTACCTGCAGGCAGAGGTCCTCCTCTAGCTAACATTCATAGAAAGTGGATTCTCCACTTTTAATTCTGGATAGCGTCTGGGTACTAGACACTAGTAAAGCTATAGTCAAAAGGCTGAGCTCCTGTCTTGTGACTGAATTAAGGAAGAATCAAACTGCTCATGACACAGCCAACATTTAGATACAAAGCTCACTGGCAGCAGTTACCCTAGGGAGTCCATTTGTAACTGGGCCAGAGTGTAGCGTTAAACTTGTTAAAGTTTTTCTGTATTACCAATTTGTAGATAAGCAACCCTTCCTCTTCCATAAATCTTTTAAGAAGAAATGCTGAATCCTATTCTTAGCAACACTACAAAATAGTGGGAAAATAATGAAGTCAGAGATGGCTAGGACTACCACTACAATAAAAGCGGTGATTTAATTCATAGCTCTAGAAGCAAAGAAGTAGGGCAAAAATATACATTGTACACAAGGCTGTATAATCTTCCTCCACTCCAGAAAACATTCTTGCAGGAAAGCCAAAGCTGAAAACTATGCAACTCCCAGTTTCCAACAGTAACTGAGAGGATTAAAATGTGTGTCTCACAGATCTTTGGTTTTGGAACATGAAATTTGGTCAATTAAATTAATGTCAAAAATCATGAGGAAAAATGCTACCTGAATCAGGAAACCAAGACAAAGAGCTGAAGATTGTATTTGCCAGGCAAGTGTGCTACTGTATAGGTGACTGGGACACGTGAAAAACAAAATGGTCAAGAAAACACCCTGATGGAATGTGGAAAACTTAATCCTTAAATCTTGGCTCTTAAAGCCTTTGGAGTCATGGAAACATCATGGATACGAAGGCTGTACCTCCGCAAATACATGGCACAGTGCAGTGCCCTGTGAAGATACCTGAGCGAGCTCTCAATGAGCAAGCCGCGTAGCTGCACTTGGGTGCTGCCCGCAAGCCCATATCCCCTGCTCTTCAGTAGGGCTACTCGGCTTTGGCAAAAAAAACCACACTGAAAAGACTGTACTGCTTTAAGTGCCCCAGCTAGCTTTTACACTTCCATTTGACGCTATATGGTCTCATGTAGGCATAACCATAATGGTGTGTAAGTTCTGAAAATGCTTTTAAAATCAGAAAGCTATCAGTTGGGCAAAGCACCCTCTCAGAAGTTGACATGAAATGAGGCTGGTGCAGTGACCTCCCTTGTTATGTGAGCAGAGCGAGGTTCTCTGCCTTTATCTCGCCAGACAGTGAGACAGAGGTGTGAAACAAAGCTTAGTAAAATCAAAAGAGTTTGAAGCAGGCCTTAAAACCATATTCAACACATGTTTATAGTAACACAGTAACATATTGCCTCTATTGACACTGAAAGTTTACATCCTTTGTGTAGCAAAAACATAATAAAGAAACAAGGAGCAGCTCTCTCCTCAAACTAATCTTGAAAAAAAAAAGTCTCTAATAAAAAGTAGGGAAATACGCTTTTTAAGAAATGAAGTGGCACAGATTTCCAAAATAAAGAGGGCACATTTTTTACCTAGCATTTTACAGGGCTGGAATTATGGTTGCCACTTTGAAAGACACAAAAGAGCACTTTAAATTTCAGTGAGGATTTCCACCTCAAGTCAAAGGTGGTAATGGGCAGAAATAGCCCATTTCTTGAGGATTTTTTAAAAACCTACTCACTTCCCTTACGGAAAGGAGAAAGGACATTATATCATCTTCTCTGAACAGTCAGAAGCAAATGAGCTTGGGAAGGTTCTGCAGGAGGCTGAACCAGATGAAGCACTCCCTCCTGTCCAGAAAAACTTCTTCATTTGTTTGTGGTTGAGTAGCCTGCTCAGATATCTGTTTTAACACATTTTATCCAGCTGTCACTTAGCTGAAGGAATTCAATGGAGTGGGTATGGAACTGGTGGAAGATCAGGCTGACCACTACAACACTTAGGAACAAACTCTGCAGAAATGTAGTTTTAGCTGGCAGCATCACAGAGCAATGTAGCCCTTCTGCTGTCCCAGCCAAGCTCCCTGGGACTAATGCCCTGTTTCTTATTTGATTCTTCCACCAGTTCTCTTCTGCCTGACTACAAATCTGAACTCTTTAATAACAAGGACCCTTACTTATTTATAAATACATACTTCTTATATAATTTATCTTTAAAAAATCATGTTTTAAATTAAAAAATTACTTAAAAAAAAGCTCCTAAAGAAAACTGAAAAAATGTTCTAAATGCCCCAAAATGTCACTGATTTTTTCATAAATGGTGATAATATTATTCAAATTGTATTCTTCCATGATATTCATTATCTGCAAAATCAATTTACTAGCACTGGCTTTTTTAAATTCAGACATATTATAGACAATAAGAGTCTCACTGCTCTTCAAAACGCTTCGTACACTATTACAAGGAACAGAAAGTTCTTTTTTAATGAAGTTATTTACCAAATCCCTTATCAATGCACACATGCTATTTTTACTGAACAATTTAAATATCCACTTCCTCTTAGAACTGTGACAATTTTGGTAAAGTAATTCTTGAAAGGCCTAACAAAATTTCTAATGTTTGCAAGTTTTAAAACAATAAACAAAAATGAGGTGTCATTCCTGATGATCAGGCACTGTGTTTAATCAATCTTTTCCAAATCAGATGCAGAATGATCAGCAGAGTATTTTGCAAAAGGGAAACAGATTTATACTGAGCTTGAAAAAGGAACCACTTGCTTTCCAGCCACATACACTTCAAAAATATTCCGATCGTCACCTGAAATAACATGGTCAAAACAGAGATTTGCACATAACTGTATGCACTGATTTAATTAATGAAAATCATGCAATCCACAAAATCAGTTTTGGAATACCTCATTTGCATTGACTGTCTACTATGACTGAGAGAGTTTATTTGGAGAGACATAGTCAGGGCTGCCACAAAGAGCAATTGATGTTTAAACTACTCATGCTTTTTTTTAAGAAATAAACACAGCATTCAGCTGCTGCAATGTTATTACAAGTTTTCTCTATATTCAGTAGATTCAAACACTGAAAATAATATATATTGCAGAGAAAATGCATTATGGTGCAGCATCTGAACTAACTCAGGTACCAGGTAGTGGCAAAGCTGGTTTGCCTGATGCAGCTCCTCAAAAAGGCAAAGCCTAGATAGAGAATGACATGAACATGGCCAAGCTAACATCAGTTACTGTTACATAACAACAAAATGGGCAGTGCAGCTTTTGGTCCAGACAATGCCCTATAAAGAATATCTGTTCTCTCAGGGGAGTGGAATTGTTTAGTTTGGCTTTCATTTGTTTTAAAGGTCAACTTTTTTTGTTTGAGAGTAAAAAAAAAATCCACAATGGCAACTGGTCTGCAAAAGTCCTGAGATGAACTGGTTCTGAACTGTTGATTACCATGTCAGTGTTACTTAACTGTGAAATATGATTTAACTCATACTGTAGGTGAAGATATGTGTGGTACTAGATCTGGAAAACTTGGTGCATCTGATCATGTTAAAATGACTATTTAACTATATCCCAAAGAACTAAAGTTAAACCACTTAATTCTATACTCAGCTTTTATAAATAAATGTATATTTAATTAATGTAAATAAATACTGATATATTAATGTTGATACACAATGTAAATAAATATATTCAAATACTGTAAACAAATGTATATTTAATTATGTATAAAAATTGATATTAAACTCCACATTAATTTAGGCAATTTTTCATGTATGAAACAAGAGAATTTTATGTGAGCAGAAAATCAGAACATACCCAGATACAGAAACTTCTGGAGAGCATCCTATAAAAAAAAGGGAGAAAACCAAGTTCAGAAAGCAGTATCTGCTGTCCCAGATCATAATTGTTTGAAGCTTGAAATAACTGATAAATTTATTCCTACTAAAAGTAAAATCAAAACTTATTTACATGTTTTCTCATATATAACTTTCAGTAAGGAGGCTATATGTCTCAGGAAGAAAACACTGCACAAGTTTGATGGTATAAACAAATATATTACTAAAAGACAATACTTCTGCTTCCTCTTTTTTAGAGTTCTCAAATTCATTTAATTATTGAAAAATGAGACAAAATTGTAAGCATTTTTAAAGTCCTAAGAACTGCTAACTTAGCTTAAAAGGTTTAGACTTAAACTGGAAAATATTTTTTCCCAGAATTATTTGAATTAGGAAGAAGATTAATAAAATCCAGATTCTTGTGTCTGAAACAGATTATGTAACAATTAGCTTATCACTTTTGCCTGTATTTCTAGGTAAATGGTGACATTCAGAATAGAGGTGGCAATAGACAGTCTGGCTACATCAGTCAACTCAAGAAACTGTTGTTCATTTTTTAATTACAAAAGATTTTTGTATGAGAAGGTGTGTCCATTGCCTAATGCCAATACTGCTTATATGTTTGCATAGAAATTGTGCTTTCAACTCAAATAAGCCATCTTGAGTTCTTGCTTAAATTTACAATAGCAGTGCAGTCAAGGTAACCTAGCCTTTATCAGAGAACAGTTTGCTATTTTTGAGTTTGAAGTGTTAAGTAAAACTAAATTGTGTTTTCTTGGCTGCCATTTGTCACTGCAAATAGCTAACTCTAATTGTCAGCTTGGGCTAATAAAACATGTATTAAAAAATATTACATACATTTTGCTTATGGGGATACAGAGCTGTCACTAAGGACAGCCAGATTCTGAAAAAAAAAACAACCACTGAACCTCTTGGGCTGAAATACCGACAGCAGTGGTGTAGTATACCCAATTCCTGTTACTGGAGTAACTTTTGAAATACATATTCTGGCTGTATTATGGAACTTCCTCATGTAATTTCCAGTCACTTTTTTGATCATTATTCCTGTTCTGATTACCTCAAAAGTATCAGCAGAGAACAAGTCAAAAGGGCTGTCCGAAGCCTTTGTGTTGATGAGCAGTGCATCGAATTCTTTGCCGACCACAAAGTTTCCAATCACATCATCTAATCCTAGAGCTGAGGAAGAAAAAAAGCTTACAAATAGACCTTCAATGCAAGCCTCTTTCCATCCTGTGGAAGCACCTGGCAACTTACTTGAGTGTTCATTAAAAAAGCTACAAGAATTTAAATGATTACAAGGAAAAACATGCAAGCAAATTCAACAGTGATTGTGTTAGCATCTGTACTCTTAAAAAACTTCTCAGTAAAAACATATTTTGGTGAATTTCTGAAGGGCATCTGTTAAGAGTAAAAGAAATTTAAAGAACAATTTGAACCATTCTTTTGATTTTTGTTCATTGAATATTCTCCATTTGTGTCATTGCAGATCTTATGTACAGGCTACTAACTGTTTAAAGTGGGGTAAATACACTGCAAAAACATTAAAGCCTTGAAAGGGGCAATGAAATAAGGTCAGAGAAACAATAAAGTATGTAATAATATTCACCTTGCCAAGCCAGTATTAGATTTAATTGTTTAAACTATTTAAGCAAATTTGACAGGTTGTATAGACCTATTATAATAGTAACATATGATAATGTAACATATAATATGATAATAAAAAGGAGTGCTGAGAGGATAACTAAGGGTAATCAGAAACAAACAGAACAAAGGACAGAACAGAAACAAAGGACAATATCATGCTGCAAAAAAATCATAGCTAGATCTGAAGGTCTCATACCCACCTGTAAGGCTTGTCTTGTGGAGTATTTAGCTATGTTATTTCAAAGCAGACCTGGTTATCAGGTCTGCAAGCACTGAAAATCTAGTTTAATCTTCAGTGACTAGGTGCTTGCAAGTGCTTAGAATACCTAAAGAGATGCCTTTGTGTCTCCTTGGAAGTGACTTAGGATAGTTTTAAGTTGTACAAATTATCCATGTATTAAATCTACTTTTTCAATACTCTAGAGTTTAACTAAGTTATAAAAGGGCATAACATCTGAAAATAATTTGTTCACGTGTTTTCAGATTGCTCCTGTCTGACAAAGGAACTTCAGCCTTCAGTAAAGTTTGCATGTGGCAGGAACTTCACAATACCTTAAAGATGTTTAAACTCCTCCACATGGTGAAATATTTTGACTACCCACTGTCCTAGTTTAGTGGGACAGAATTTTAGAGTCAATTTTCTGCTGTGGAAAACTGTGATTTTGAAAGGACTGCAATACTCTACTTCATGGGAACAAAGTTGATTAAAAACTTTGTTATAGGTTCCAGCTAATGCTGGTATGCAGGTTGCAATAGTGCTCAAGGTCTTCCAAGTCTTGAGATAAACAGGTACAGAGGCTTTGGGAAGCAGAAACCTAGGGGAGTCAACCCCAAGGTGACCTCAGGCTGACCAATCAACACTACTGATACCATCAGCATCACATTCATTATAAATCAGGGAGTTTGCTGAAGACGGCCCTTCTTCCTCCTTCTCTGCCTCTTCCTCTTCCTCCTGCTCCCTCTTCCCCATCTGACATCTCGAGAGAGACTCGTTTATTGTCCTAACCCTGAGGGCTACTTCTCCACAATATTGACTGAGTATAACTCTGTGTATTTTATATTAGAACTGCTATTAATATCTGATTATCGTTATTTTATTAAATCTATTTCTAGTTCAACCCACAAATCTCTTTTGCTTTTCCCGACTCCCCTCCCTGGGTGGGGAGGAGACACTGGATGATAGTGCAACTGTATAAACCACCACACTCACCAGTTTCAACTTAAAGGATCTCCTATTCCTTCAGGTTTGTGAGCAGAATGCTATTTTTAGATTAAACACAAGAGGGTGACAAATGTCTAGGCTACGGAAAGGTTGTATGAGTATAGTACGAGAATATATATTCTGGCCTTGAAAGTGATTCAGGAATGATAAAACAACTCAAAACCAATACATAAAATGAACACATTACAAAGAAAACCTACGAACCCAGAAAAAACAAGTGCAAGAGTAACTGGGAAGGGAAATCACATATGAGTTTGGGATTTTAATAAGTTTTCCTTTCCTATCTCAGCTAATTTATTCTCATCTTTTATAAGAACAGTATATATTGTGGGGAAAAGATCTTTTTTTGTCCCCTACACATTTTTTGTCTTCTCTGTTTTCCTATTACACCCTCCAGAAATTAAAATACAATCCTGAGAAGACCTGATTGATATTTTCATTACATGTTTCAAACTTCCATTAATAGTTCCCAACGCTTTCTGACAACTACAAAAATGTTACACTGAAAAGACTTGAGACCAGTTCTTTAGCAAGTAACAAGCTCATTTCTAATAAGTGAAATAGTAATAAATTTTTATTTATCTGTGAATTTGCTCAATACTAAATCATACAAGTTTTGCTAAAACTTTGTAAATTGTATAATTCAGTTTGTGAATACTGCATGACAAAACATGCTAGACAACCTGAACAACTGATATACTATATGACTATATTCTGCAGATGCAACTGTGTCTTAAACAACCACGGTGCATATCCTGTCTAAACTTTGTGCTTTTATCTGACTGAGAAGCAATTTGCATGATGTTTTGATTTGCTGGAAAGACAGTGACAAACTGCCTCACTGAAAGCTCAAAAAGCAGAAACAAAATTAGAAACTGATGACAAACAGGATACATGGTTTTATAGTAATTTTATAGTAATTGCACAGCTTTTCCTCTAAGTGTTGGTTGCTGAGAAAACAAAGTGTTTCCAATTGCTGTGATAAACATACAAGCACTAATGATTAAGAAGTCTGAGGATCTTTGCGAACAAAATGTATAACCCTGGAAAATCATTAAGATTCTGTTATTAAACTCTCAAAATCAATATAAGTGTTCTTTTGTAATGAGCCTAGTGTGGGTATGAGAGATTGGAGGATATCTCTGCCCAGCAGATATGATTTTAGACTTCAGTCTGGCACCAGAAAATTTGTGAATTCAGCAACCTTTTAAAGGCAAAGAGACATAATATCAAAAAGAGCTGTAGTTCTCTGTGTTCATCCTAAAGAAATTTCTGCTTACCTTGGCTTCCTCCTAGAGTGGCTAGTTGAAAAGCTTCTTCAAGAGTTAGTCCTGTTTCATTCACTTTATTGATCTGAAGGCTATTAGATGCCATCATTGTTTTCCTGATGGCATCAAGCATAGAAGCCGAATATCCACCAGCAACATCTAAAAGGGATCAGACTCTTAGAAACAAGCTTTCTGAATAAATCTCTATGACTGCAAGCCTTTATTAAATATTATGAAATGGCAGATGTGCTAAACACAAAAAGTTTTACTGCTAAGCACTGTCTCCGAATGTGTAATTCCTAATAAGGATCCTCTCACAAACATAGGTAAATAGAACACAACACAGAATAACGAAAACCTGAATATTTGTTGCACAAGCCCTGTTTACTCTCATGACAGGAACAAAACTTTCTTCATCCATTTTCAGTTTTCTTTTTAAACACTTTTGGACCAGCTCTAGATTTCAGTATTTTAGACTTCACTAGTCTAGAAGCAGTGAAAAAAAAAGCAGGCCTATAAGTTGGAGACATGCCGACTTTTAAATACGAACAAGTAGCCATGTTTTAGTATCTCCCAAAACAAATCACAGCAAAATACTAACCTGTGCCAAGGCCAAGCTTCACATTGTGTTTTAGGACATTCTGCACATTTAAGACACCACTGCGCAACCTGGATTGGAAGAAGAAACATGTTCTGTGTGATACATGGAGAAAAAGTTCAGGAAGAGTAAAGCTGCAGAGCCATTTCATGACAAAGGCTCTCAGAACGCATGCAACAGATTTCATTTATTAAACTGGGATGAAGCATTTGTGTTCATAGATCTCACAAATGGGGTTTAATCACTAAAAATAAATGCAGTTTTCCTCAGTTAAAAATTCCTACAGTTTTACAGTTATCTGCTGAAAATTATTTTTTGTTAAAAAGTCCAAATATGATATAAAGCTTATTCCAGGAGATGGGAGGTCATTTCATGAACTCCAGTAAGCCATAACAAACAAATTTATTAATGTTAAAGACAAAACTACTGTTAACATTTAGTATCCTGGCTAGATACCATACAGTATCTCATTTCTGCTTA
>NW_010168305.1:0-22646 GCF_000695765.1 Mesitornis unicolor
AACTCCTAATATTCTGTGATTCTGTGACAGGAAAGTTGCCCAGGTGCCAAGAACAGTCGCCTGCCCATGGCCAGGGCAGGTTTGGGATCAGAAGGGGCGGCAGGTATGACTGATCCTATTGGGGGGATACTTTTGTTTCCCAGAGCACAGATACCCTCTGCCAGATTTTTTAAGTTCCAGGTAATTCGAAGGGATCATCTTGCTGATGGTGCTCGTTCATGGCCTGGTGCTCTTCTCTGGCAACTGGTGATGGTAGGAGTCAGAGCGAGGATTTGTTTGATATTAGGTCCCTGATCATAATTTTCTGCATTTGCACTAATCATGACTTCTCAGAAAGTGGTAATGCTACGCTATGCAGACATAACGATGTTCAGATCATAGCTGGACTTAGGGAAATACTTGTCATCATGAAATCTATTTTATATGGGTACCAGTTAGCCAGGTCTTGTAGCTGAAAGGCATGAAGGATGAGTAGGAAAGCAACTGTGACTAATGGAAGCTTTTCTCAAATGTATGTAGTCACAGAAGTTAATGAAAAGAAGAAAAAGAACTGGCTCTTGAACTCTCCATCAGGAGAAGTGAAGTGTAACGCATTGCAGAAAAAGGAGCTATCGTTTTCAGATTCCTTTCCAGCAATTATTTTGTATTTTCAAGTCCCTCTGAGCTCCCAGATCAGCTTAGGAAACTCTATTTTCTGAATATTTCCTAGGAAGACCCAACACTGCCATAAGAAATCCTGCTTTTGCCACATTCCTACTCTTCCTTGCAGAAGCAGCAAGTGTAGTGGAAGATTAGCCAAACTCCTGTCCTGCTGGGTGCTTATCCCAAATGAACTATTTTATCACCCTACGCCTGGCTCTCACACCTCTCCCCATGGTATCTGGCTGCCACTCATGCAATAAGAAGCTCAGCCACCAATTCAAGCTACCCTTATTTATACCATTCAGGAGCGTAAGTCCTAGCAGCTTAACTTTATTGCACTGGGAAAGCTTGCAGGAAAGGCTTCTCTATGAAAGCAAACACGGGAAAGCAAGCACCAAAAAAACCTCTTGGTTTATGTGAAAAGTTAGAAGTGAATTAATTATTTCTGGCACATTGTAAGAGATGACTACGTGTCATACAGTGGATTTTGAGGTCTTGCAAAGAAGAGCTCCCTTCCTGCTCTTCGGTCTGGGCAGCAAGTTTGAGGAATTACTTTTTCTATGTCCATGGATTAATCAGCAGTTAATAGTGGTTCTGTCCTCGGCAGGTCGCTTGGCATATGGACCACAGCCTGGGAGCTTCTCCACTGCTTCCCATATCCTCTAGACCCAGACCATGTTGCTCGTGTCATACTGATCATTTAGTTAGCATCTGTTTCAGACATTTAAATGGAAAATGCCTCACATGATGCATTTATTTGATTAATGCAAAATATGTCCTCCAAATTCTGAATTCAAGCCTCCCGACTGGAGCTTTGCAACAACCCTCTGTGCCAACAGAAGCCTCAGGAGTTGATGCTTTCCCAGGCTGCAGGTAAAGCACAGTTATCTCTGGTCTGGAGAGACTCAATCCGCTCAGCACTGGGGGTGAGCTGCGCACCCCATAAGCCCAAAACCCCAGGGCTGCTGCCAGCTGGGGAACCGCAGCACAGATCTCTTGGCACATCCAAACCCTCCAGTCTGAGGCAGAGTAAGGATAAAAGGAGCATTTTTTAATTTGGCTCTTTTATTCCAGTTACATAAAGCTATTACCCAGCTTCAGGAGAGCTGGCCTATGCCCTGCTGGCTTTCGCTTGCCTCTACCCTGACGGATAAGAGCAAAGCTGCATACTTCCATCAGACAGCAAATGACCTGGGTACCACAGGTGCCTGAAATATCTGCAGGATGAGAAATCAATTAAAGAAATGAAGGGCTGCTGAGGGAGGCCAGGTGGTTAAAGGGCTGGAGGAGGGCAAGGACAGGAGCCAAGGGCTTTTATGCGTTTAGGTAGGGTAGAAAGGAAAGGGTTGGGGGTATGGGAGGGATGCTGTGCTCTGCAAGGGAGCACCATCTCCCTGCTCCCAGGTGTAAGCTGGGCCCTTGGGCTTTCTCTGCCCTTTTATCTTCTCTTCTTCCCCATTTCAGGTCTAGAAGACAGCGTGTTTGTGACCTGACTGCCTGGGTTGCTGCTGTGGGAGTAGGGAGACCTACAAAGGCTTTCTACCTGCTTTAATTAATCTGGGTTTTAACAGAAAATCTCCTTGAGTAAAATCTAACCCTGATAATGCTTAATAACAAAGCTTCATAGACTGTAGAGGAGCAGAGGCTGTCCCTAATTAGTCTTTGATAAGCCTGTTATTTTTTTCCCTGGTTCTCTGGCCCTGAGGGCTCTGACTGCAGAGCAGGCTTGCTCTGATCCTTGGCACAAGAAGCTTTCCTTTGCTGGTGCTCTTCTATTGCCACACCATGGCAAGCATGTGCTACAAGCCCTGGAGAGGCTGCGTCTCTGCTGCCCTCCCCAAGTTGCTTTGTGTGCCTGGGAGATCCCTGTGGATGTGCTGGGGAGCACTGGGTGAGATCTCTGGTTCAAGCAACTTGAACCCACCACTTGTGTTTCTGCTGCCTTTGCCAAGGTGCCTTTTAACCTGTCCCCTTGTTTCGAGTTATAGCTTAAAAATCAAGATTATTGCTGGCCATGAGGCAAGTGGCAGCAGGAGCCACAGGAAAGGAAAGTGATGAGTGAGGTGGTTCTGGGGATGGGCAGGGCTCCAGCAGTGCTTTGGTTTTATAATAACATTCCTTTGCTTCCCCTTTTGTAGTGTTGGTGAAGGAGCCAGGCTGGTCAGAGCTGAGGTTTTCTTAATACTTTTTCCCTTTTTGTCAATAAGCCAACTTTGAAACAGAGCCAGTGAGTTTCCCAGCTGGTTTCTCTGGCTGTTCTCAGTGACCACCATAGCTGTCAAACGTTGACATGGTCCTGCGTTGTGTACAACTGAGTCTACATCCTGGTGTATTATTTTTGTGGACACAGCTGAGGAGCAGCATCAGTCATGCACCCTGGGATGTGTAGCTGTCTGTCGGAGGCAGACCCTACAAGTGTGGCAGGCACCTCCAGGTCTGCGGGACCCTCAAGCAAATTAGTCAAACCCTAAAGGCACTGTGGGGTTGCTGCTTCCCACGTGCATCTTGTGTGAATTATGGTCTGAAAAGCAGCAATGGGTCTCAGTGTGGAAAGCTGGCATTGGAGGGGAAAAAAAAATCCACAATACATTGCTAACCCTAAAATTAAGGCGGAAATCCTGGCAGTTTGACCTCTCTGGGGTTCAGAGCTGGTGAATGAGACCCAGCATTGATTTACATTAAAAACTTCCAATATTTGAAACTCTTATTTCTGGGGGGAGCTGAATGGTCAGAACATTCCCCACAATTTGGAGATCTGTGTGCAGAAGTAAAGGAAAGATTTAAAGCCAGCAGACTGAGGTTTCCAAAGGTCTCTGAAGAGATTGGTTTCCTCAAACACCTGCGACCACAAATGGAAATTTTATGCCAGCTTCTTTTCAGCCAGTGTTTCCCAGAGCATCTAAATGCAGATCTCGGCTGTACTTGGTGAAGTGGGGACGTACAGTTCCCTTGTCAGCCACTGTGCCGAGATCCCTCTCCTTCTCAGCAGTAGCTGAAGTGCATGGGCTGCTAGCAACTACATGCTGTTCTGCTCAGACACGCCGTGCTGTAGTTTTTTCTGCAATTCAGGATGTCTGATCATGGTCGTTTTCCTGTTGGTTTCCTCCGTGTATCCTCCATCTCCTTTTTTTTTTTTTAACTGAGAGTAAAATATGGCATCTGAGAGTAAAATCTCCAGCCAAGCTCAGAAGTGCCGGTATCTTGGGTAGGACAAGGCTCCAGCTCCGTTCAGCAGCATTGCGGGAGGCTTGGGCTGGGAGGATGTGCTTGGCAGTCAGGATTACACAGCATGCTGATGGAGTTCTCCTTCTTGAGAGCCTCCAGCTCTGGGCATGGCACCAGGTTGTGCAGAATGCCACAACCAGCACAATGCCAAGGCTCAGCCTGCTCCCAGCCAGTGGGCATCTGGACCTTGAGCACAGCCCAGCACAGGGATATGTCACCACAGTCCTTGTCGTTGTTCAGACAGTTGTTCTGTCACCCGATGACTCCTTCCCACTCAGGGAGGGGAATCAGGAAAAGGAAAGGAGACCCATGAGTTGAAATAGAAACAGATTTAATAAAATAAAAATAAAAATCAGTATGAATAACAGTATTAATATAAAGTGCACAGAGTTATATTGATCTGATATAGCTGTCAAAAGCTGTGATGGTTGCAAAGAATTGGGGAGTAGGCATTGGGAGCAGAACAATGAGCAAGACCCTCCTGAGACAACAGCCATTGAGGAAGGAGGGCCTTCCCTAGCAAACTCCCCAATTTATAGTGAGTGTGATGTTTATGGTATGGAATAATTTTGTTGGTCAGCTTGGCTGACCAGAGAATGAGAATGGAGTGGTTTTTACTCTCCCCCAGCTTCTGCTCCTGACGAAGTTGAAATCACTAAAGATCTTGATTGTTGCATACCAGTGCCAGGCTAAAACTGAAACAAAGGGTCTTAACTTTATTCCCGCGAAGTCAAGTATTGCAGTCTTCTCAGAAATGCAGCGTTCCTGAATAGAAAATTGTCCTGGTTTCACTGGGATAGAGTCATAGAATCTGTCCTTCCCTGCAGACAGCAGTGGCCATGCAACCCCCGTGAATGATAGCAGTCGTTCCTGTCTTGTGGCAGTGAACCTCAATAACAGCGATAGTCCTTCACCTCCTCAGAGGCCAGAGCAGGCAGGTAGTGATATCTCAGTGCTGGCAGGAGGGAAATGGGCGCAGCGAGAAGGTGCTGCCTGGGTAGGGATTGGTGCAAGACTATGAGCAGCTCTCCCGGCCAGGACATGGCCCCCGCAGCCAGCGGCTGCTCCTGTCACAGCCTCAGGAACGCTTCCCCAGGCCAGAAACACTAAACCAGGCTCTGCCTGTGCTTGCCCAAGGCCAAGTGTGCACTCGTCAGCAATTGCATGCTGTGAAAGACAAAGTCTCCAGGATGAGGGCAGAGAGCACCATCAAACCATGTAAGGGAACAAGGAGACAGCTCTGGCTCCTAAGGAAAACCAGGCAGGATGTAAAGAAGGAATAAAATTATGTCAATGCAAATTTGGGCTGAAACGATGTGAGTGAAATCCCCAAAGCTGCGATGCCAAGAACAATAAAAGCCAGCAAAACATCAGAAAACCAAATTGTAACAAATAACATGGGGGGGATGGGGTGGAAGAGGAAGAAAACGATTAATAATATGGAACAGGCAGAAGAAAACACAGGCGATTGGCAGAGGCGAGTGGCATCAAACCAGGTGGTGCAAATCCCAATGCCAGCCAGTCACCAGGAAAAATCCCACCGGAGCTGACGAGCGAGGAAAGGCAGAAGTGGGGCAAAGATGGGTCTGCAGCAGGCTGGCAGTGACTCGCAAACCAAACAGCGATTCAAGGGCAGGAACAAACGCATCTGAAGAGCAGAAGGCAAACTGCAAAGCAGAGCGATGTCATGCTGAGCGCAAACAGCCAGGGCTCCTGGAAATGCAGCTCTTGGAGGTGGATTGACGCTTAATGACGAAGAAAGCAGAGCAGATGGGGAAACTGAGGCAGGGCGAGGGCAGGCAGCATGACTTTCAGGTGCCCTCCTTGAGTTTTTCCCAATCCTGCTGTCATCCCAGGGCCAGGATGGGAGCAGGAGAATCACCCAGATGCAGCCCTATATGTCACTGTCCCATCCCTGCCACCCTTGCTCCCTCTGCTCTCCTCTAAACCTCTGCTTGCCTCTTACTAAAACCAAAATGCAAATTCTAGAGCAAACCTTGGTTTCTGCAATCACCCTGACACAAAGCAACAGTAAGGGCCTGGCCCAAGGTCAGGCAGCACTGGGAAGGTGAGAAGGGCAGCATGGATGCCAGAGCCAGCCCCATCCACTCCTTCCTGTAGCGCTCATGCACACAGGCAGCCCTCCCCAGCACAAAGCCCTCTCTTCAATTCCTGCCACATGCCTTACAATAAATGGAGCTGTGGAAACAATAGCAACGCTGGTACATTTAGTACATAAATAACTTTAAAATATCAGTATTGTGGAAGGGAAATCTCTGTCATTTCACTGCAGTAATTTTCCATCAATGCCGTGTGCTGCCTGCTTGGTGTTTCAGGGCTGAGTAGGGAGGGATGTATGGGCAGGGATGTGCGGGCAGGAGTGAAGCAGGGCTTGCATAGCTATGGACAAGCTGTTTGTGTGCAACCGGGGCAGCTAGGGAAGACCTGGCTTCATCTTCCAACAGCTTCGTCTGACCTTTTGTGTCAGGGTTTACGCCAGGTTAATTTTGCCCTATCATCCTGTAACAAGATGGGGAGAAATCCTCACCTCACCAGTGAGAGGGAATTTGGGCTTTAATGAGGCCCTGGCTCTAAGCAGCAAATATACCATTTTTTTCCTTTTAATTTCATCTGGAAATCTTTGCTCTTGAAGGCTGAGTGACAGTGTGACAGCTGAGAAGACACCTGGGAGGGATCTGAACTGATGGATACAAAGCCTAAGGGAAGCCTCTCCTCCTGCCCATTCTCCTCCCACGCTCTCGACAGCCCATCCCTCAGAGCTCAGAGTCAAGGACAACCCAAAACCGTCCTGTCCACATCCCAGTCCCTGTCTCTCGACCTCCTTGCAGTGGGGACAGACTCAGAATAGTGCTAACAAAGCCATTAGTCATGCTGGGAACGTCACCCTGCAGCGGGACTCATCCCTCCTCTGTAAATAACTCCTGCCTCAGTTGGAGGATTATTTATATCTGGCATAAATCGTCCCCAGCATGGGAGTGATGGGCAGCCACAATGCTCTGGAGAACATCTTGGTGTGGGGCACATTGTCCTCCACAGGGAGATGCGATGGGGTGGCCCTGGGCTGGAAACTCCTTGGGCCAGCCCATGGGTCTGGGACATTGGGCACCGGGGCTGAGCCCGCCCAGGATCAGTGCTCTAAAGGAAACACCTCTAGTGCTGCCAGGCCCCCTGGAGCCCCAGACCCAGGAGAAAGGTGGGTTTGGGGGCTGGCAGCTCCCTGCCCTGGGCTTGGGGACATGTGAGCATGCTGAAGGGTCTCTCTGGGGCCAGCACTGTTGTGACCCCCCACCACGCCATTGAGGACCACTGCTCAGGTCTCTGCTGGAGTTTGGAGCCGGCGTTGCTGCTCAGTGCCAGGAGTTTGGTCCCCATGTGTCCCTCAGCACCTAAATGCATTGCTTTTTAGGGCACCATAAGAGCTGTAGCTGCTACACCAGCCAGCAAGGGGGTCTGGTGGGGCAGCATTTGCCAGCTAGAAACTACTTCCCTTTAAACGCTGTCTGTTGGAGCTTTGATACACGGGTGCCTCCTGCAAATTAAAAAAAAAATAAAGTGCAAGAAAAGGAATAAATATTTAAACAGTAAGAAGCCCATTTAGCCTCTCACAAACATCTATATCCTGGAGCAGTTTCTCAGTGAGCAATTTGTGTTTCATTATGAGGAAAGTGGACATGTGCTAGCAAAATCTATCTTTTGTTTATATCTCCAGTGACTGAGGCGCTAAGCAGCCTTCCTATCTTTTTACAGCAGCCTCCCAGCAAATCAACCCTCTCCATGGCCCATTAAAGCCTTTAATCAGCCACCGCGGTGACTTGCAGCAGCCGAAACACAAACAAACCCCACCAAGGTGTTCAGAGGACCCAGCATCGGGCTTTCGGGAGCGAATCCTGCTTTCAGCAGGGTTTGATGCGATGGGGGTCCAAGCAGGGCTGCAGTGCTGCCTCATCTCTGTGTGCGGAGGTGAAGATGCTCCCCAGGCGGGCACGTCCTCCACAGAGCCATGCTGGGACCAGGTCTGGAAGGGGCTCTGGGCAGGCTTCTCCTCTGGAAGCAAACTGTGGCGTGGAGCTCAAGCATGTTCTGCTGATGGCAACTGGTAGGGGTACAGGTTGGGCAGGAGCAGGCAGGAGTTTGGATCTGCCCTTCTCCTGGCTCCCCAGCAGGGAAGTTCAGGCTGGCAGGGATGGGACCCAGCCCAACTCCTGTCCAAGCCCCAGCCACTACAGGCGAAGCAGGAGCTTGACCCTATTTATCTCCTCCAGTGAGGGCAGGAGGTGGGAGCAGCAGTCAGTCCCCAAACCAACCAAGGCTGGACTTGTCCCCAGCCAACTGCCCATGTCCCAGCAGAGCAGCTAGTAAGCAAGAAAAAGCCAGCTCACACCAATGCCATGATGTTCCCTAGATCCTGGCCCCTCTGCCCCAAAACGAGTGGTCTAATTAGAGCCAAGGAAGCAAGGGCTGCCCACATGCAGCTGACACAGAGCTGAGGAGGGGACAGCTGAGTTTAACCAGCCTTCCACGCTGAAGGATTAACAGCAGCAATCTTGTTTCCAGCCAACCTCCAGATGATACAACATAATAAGACATATAACAGCCTCTTGGAAAGAAGAAAGTTATAGTTCCCACAGCAACCGTAACTCAGCCATATTACACACACACACACATATATATATAAAGGCATAAATTTAACAACATATATTTTAATGCAAAATACCAGCAATGCACACGGGGACAAATAACCGTGGTTGAGGGATCCATAATATTTGGCTCTCCTCGTTTCCCACTGCTTGAATCCCACCAGCAGTGGCAGGAAGATGAAGCCATCCTGGTTGTGGACCCTCTTCCTCCCACTCGCGGGAGCAGCACAGGGACACACACACACACAGACCTGTCTCCATGCACAGACACCCCTACCGATGGTCACTCCAGCGCATAGATGTGGGGCAACATATGGAAAAGCTATAGAGTGTGACAGCGCATCTCACGGGGCACTAACAAACACGCTTGGATGTGGCAAGGATTTCTCCTATTGCTCATCAGGCTGAACACAGAATGATATCCTTTCAACACATTTCTGGGTTGGTTTTTTTTTCAGCTATCTGGTGGAATTGCACAACAAGGATATAATTCTTTATTACATTTTATGAAATGGCTCAAAACCATGTCATTTTAGCTCATTTTGCCAGCCATCTTCTGGAGGCCGACAGCAAAGCATGTGCGGTGCTTTCCTCACCAACCAACCAGGTTGCTCCTGGTGACTTGCAGGGGATAATTGCAGCTGCAATAACAGAAAACACTGCAAGCAGCAAGCACCAATCTGGTCGCTGCCTCTCTGGGTCCCTTGCAAATGGAGGTCCCCTGCTCTGGTCCCCTAAAAAGGGAACAGTGTGACCAGCAGGATGCATCTTGCCCACAACATCTTTTCCTCCCAGACATCCAAAACCCATCCCAGAGGAAACAATGGCAGCAGGGGAAAGAGAGGGGTATTAACGCACATTATAAAGGTGCCCGAGAGGCTGGGAGCATCAGGGTGCTGATGTGGCACAGCTGTGCCCAGGGTGCCAGGGGCAGGTGGGTGCTGGAGAGGTGGGAGCAGTCTCATTGGGGGCTTCCCCCCTTGGCTTGGGAGATGCATTTAACTTGAGTCCCTTGTTTGAGTTCTGGGGTGGTTTTGCTTTGTCTTGCTACTTCTGGTTTGTGGGCATGGTCCTCAGGCTTGTCTTTAGTTTTATTTCATTCCTGTGTTCTGGTGATCCCTGGGCTGGCTCAGCTCTGCTTCCCTCCACAGGAACTGTGGGTCTGCACCTTGTGCACCTGCTCTGCTGCTCTGTGGGGGTCCCTGAAGCAGGAGGGTGCCTGCTTCTTCTCCTTGTAGCATTTTATGACTATACCTTAACACTCCATGGCTTTGTGCCATCCTAGTATAGCAGCACCAGGAGCTGGGCTACTGGCTGCAGCTTTGGCTGATGCTGCCTGGGTGTCTGTGGTATAAGCACCTATATTTGCACTTAAATTAGTTTGTTTAATTACATCGTTCCATGTATGGCTATGTTATGGGGAGGGCTGGTCTGTGCTGTGTGCTGCCATGCCCCCTCTGCTGGGATCTAGTGGGGAGGTAGAGCGAGGACTTCTACAAGTCTGAATATTGCACTTCCTGATTTAAATATATATGTGTGTGTGTATATATACATGTATGTGCACTGTTTACAAAGCAATCCCAGCTAATCTCTCTATCTAGCCAGGGCTTTAGGATGTCCTTTCAGCAGGGATTTGTAGAGTTTGCTACAGTTATTTCCTAAGAATGCATTACCCAGGGTTTTGGATGAATAATGTAGGTCCTTGTTCAGCAAGTTACTTACAAATGTCAAACCTTAAACCACTGAAGTCTTAAAGTACTTAAAGTTAGGCACAGGCTTAAGTGCTCCAGTAAATCAGGGCCTTATAGCCTAATCTGGCACTCCTAATAAGGTCTGCTGATATAAATAGCAAATGGTATCGACCCAAGGGCGTGTTTGTCTTGGCCAATGCTGTGTCCTGAGAGACAAATGCTGATGGTCACGGCAACAAAACCAGGGTCTGAGTGGCTCCGCTTTGGGTGTCCTCAGCAGATACGTGGCACAGAATCACAGAATCACAGAACGTTAGGGATTGGAAGGGACCTCAAAAGATCATCCAGTCCAATCCCCCTGCCGGAGCAGGAACACCCAGATGAGGTTACACAGGAAGGCGTCCAGGTGGGTTTTGAATGTCTCCAGAGAAGGAGACTCAGCACAGCTCTGCTCCTAATAAATGCCAGGTGAACTCCAACATACTGATGCTCCTGACTGCGGGTCTGTGCTCTGCAATCCTGGGGGGCTTTTTACTTTAAACCCTGGCTCTGAGGAGGGGGAAGTGGACCCCTCCCTCCATGGAGGTGATGGACATGTGTGCCACTGCCCTTTTTGGAGCAGCTGAGTTGACCTTAAGGTTTGCTGCTGCCACGAAGGGGATGGGAAAGCTTGAGAACCAAGGCTTGAGCCGGTGCTGCCAGCTGCCCAGGGCCAGGGGCTGGCTGTCCCCGCAGTCCCCTGTGTGGTCCCTCTGTGCTCGGCACTGCTGTTCCTCTGCCACAGAGGAGGATGGGACTCTTCATGAAGGGTTTTGATGCCAGGTGTGCTGCAGAGGCCTTTGAAAAAGCTCACAGGAGTAAAACCCCAGCTCTGCTCCCTGCAAAACCCCAAGGCATGGTGGGTCCCCCAGATGCCACTGGCCCGGCCCTGCTCTGGCTGTCAGTGGAGCAGTGGATGCTCCATGTGCAGAGCCACTCTGACTGCCTGGCAGCTTTGCCCCAAAGGCTGAACTGAAGCCATGGTAAGCACAATCGGGCTCCCTTGGATCTTCCTGGCTCAGGGCCCTCAGTGGGGCCAGAGCTGCGGCTTTGTCCACATCATTAGGAGTGCAAAGTGAAATACCGTGGTCTTGGCAAAAGTGATCTTGTTTTCTTTAATTTGTTTTTTTGGCTCATGTGCGTGCAGCATATGTGCTGCCAATGAGGTGGCAAAGGCAGAGGGACCCCTTGGAGCAGGAGAGCCCCATCTCGGAGCAGAGGCAGAGATCTAATTAGCAGTTCTAATTAGCCCTGATTTCCTCATCACCTGCAGGTCTCAGATACTGCTCAGGCTGCATTGCAAAGCTAAAACACCAAGGGGTACACCTGGGTGGGGGATCCCTCACTGTAAAAGCACCCTGGGATGGCACAGCCCCCCCACCTCTCTGTTTCCATGTCCCTTGCTCGTCCAGCCCAGCCGCAGGGACACCAGTGGGCACAGGAGAGCCAGTGACAAGGGAGAGGAGTGCTAATTAAACTCTTCTCTAACCTCTGCAATGCTTTGGCTGGCAGGAAGCTACTCTGAGGGAAATAGAGAGTCATGGTAGAGTAGAAAAATGAGGGCATGGGGTAAAGGGGCAATAAGGCATAAAATCACAGCTGGGCAGAAGAGGACAGAAAACACTTGCAAGCTGTGAGCTTTGCACTCTATTTTTCTCTTCCCTGAGCAGCCCTAGGAAGTGATGCTCCCAAGTCACAACCAGCCTGTCTTTCCTGGCACAGCTTGTCCTATGCAAGGAGCAAGAACCAAAGTCATGTCTTGATCCCAGACCTGCTGGGAAGCGGCTGGGATGAGCAGTGCAGTGGTCAGGGTGCCCTTTGGACAATGCAGAGCAGGAAAAAGCAAAGCCAAGCTCAGAGCATATAAAACCATGGTGACCCTGGTGAAGAGGGAGTTGCAGGCGTGGTGCAAAGTGGAGGGAGAGTCTGTGGCCCCATGCAGAGTTTGGTGGACTCTGGCCACAGCACTGCAAGCCTGCAGGCAAAAGTCTTCATCTGCCATCATGCTCCCTTCCCCACTCTCCAGGGAGGATTGCGCTTCCCATGATTGCTTGGACAAATTCTTGTAAGCAAGCCAGCAGCTCTCCTCTTGTCTCTTGTAATTACTGTCCCAGCGTTCTCCTTGAGAGAGACCATCTGCTACCCCTCCATCACCAGTCATCTTCCCATCTCCCCAGTGCAGCCCTTTCCCTGAGGAACGCCGCTAATCGTGCTGATGGTGCATCTCCCCAGGTCCTGCACTGCTCATTATGCTCAATCAGATCAAAGGTGGCCTCTCCATCGGCTGATGCACCACCCAAGTGCTCGGGGGGGCTCTGCTGGCCCCTATCCCAGCCTCAGACAGGACATGCTGGCCAGGCTGGTGCTCTTCACCATGGGCAATGGGAGCTGGAGATCCCCTAAACCCTTGCCCCCTTCTTTCCATGGCTGACTGGACCAAGGCTATGACTGGCAGGGAACTCCAGGGCCTTTCTGGGAGTCAGCTGGGGGTGGTGGGATGTCCCCAGGCAGGCAGGAGCTGGGTGAAGATGGGGAGCCTGTGGCAGACACAGAGGGGCCAGCCCAGCATGGGATGGCTGGGGGCACTGGGGTGACATGGGAAGCTGTTTGGAGGTGTAACAGCTGAAACAAGCAGTTTTGGGATCAGAAAGAAGGTGCATTTTGGAGAGTTTTGGGCTCCTGGGAGCAGCCAGAGTTGATCTTTGAGATGGTGCAGTGGTGTGGGCAGGAAGCAGCACAGCACTCTGCTGTACCACCATGCCCAGTGCTATTAGTCTCGCTTTTAATCAAGAGCAAATGAGTCTCCGGGGGCCCGTTCCCTCACCGCAGGATACCAGAAACTTTCATTGAAGTCAATAGAAGTTACTTGTACCCTTAGGCAGAAGGCTGTGGTCCCAGGAAGTTGCTAGGGAGCTGTGATTTATGCTCCATGTTGCAGACTCGACCAAAACTAGCGCCTGCTTTGTGGTATAATTCAAAACTAAATGTACATTTATATTAAAAATACAGTAAAACCATCACATTTTATTAGGGGAGGGCGTGTGATACATTTTTACATCGAAGCTTCCAGCAGCCAAAGATGAAAAGCATCTTCAGGAAAATCACTGCCATGGAGATAGGCTTTCATCCTGCTATATCAGGTGGCTTGTTTGTATTTTCAAGGAATCTCATTAGACCATTAAATGACCTGTAAAGGGTAAAACATAATTTTTTGGTGTCTCTGGTGCTGTCTGAGCTTTGAGCCACCATGGAGCAGGGGTTCGTGGACATGCAGTCCTGGGCACATGCTGAGTCTGTTAAGGCTTGCTCTGCCCCACAGCCCCTTCCCCAGACTGTCCTCGGAGCCGGGTGAGAGTGCTCGTAGTTTATTCATGCTGGTGACCATCCTCCTATAAAACTGATTTTCTGTCTGTTAATCAGATTTATTGTCTACCAAAACATACGTACACCTCCTCCAGAATTTATCCCAAAGCTTTCACCGCCTATTTACATCCCCGTGCCTGCAGACGAGCTGAGTGCTGCTGCGTGTCTCCCCTGTCCAGCTTGCCCGTGGCTTTGCGTTGCCATGTAAGTAGTCCCGTGTGCTGAGCACTGCGTGCTGACTCCTCGTGGGCATCCTCCAACCCTCCTCACTGGGAAGCCTGACTCCTGGCTTTTGCTCCTGTGCTCTCCCCAGTCCTGCTGTCCTCGCTTCATCTGTTTTCGTCCAAGAGCCTGCGCCGCTCTCCCCTCGCGCAAGCGTCTGCTTGCCCATCTGCGAGGCTTTGAGAAGGGCTGCCCGGGCTCCCAGCAGCCCTTCTGCTCTGGCTTCTGCTCTCCCCTCCCAAATCCCACACCGTGACTTTGTAAGGCCATTGTATGCTGCAAATGAATGAATCAAGCACATAGCATCAGAAATTCTTAAACTATTCCAAGGCCAGAAATAAAGTCTACACCTAAAGTCACAGAAGTGTTTCAACACAGCATGCCTGGTTTAAAACTGCTTGAGAGTTAGCAAGGATGAATTAAGCGTTTACAAGCTACCAGGCTCAATGCATGAAGGAAGAAATAAAACGGCCAGGACAGCAAGACATTGGTGATTTTGTGGACATTTGCTCCTTTAGCAGCGTTTCACGGACATTTGCACCACCTGGCCTTGAGCAGCCCGGGGAGCACAGCAGCCCTGCAGAGGAGCTGGGGACCTGCTGCAGCGAGGCAATGCACCCAGGGGACACGTCTGCAGCAGGGATCAGCCCTGACGTGAGGAAACTCTTTGCAATGAGCCCCCCAAATCCCATTTATCTCAGTCCAGAGCATGCAGTCAGTGCATGTCCAGCAACCTGAGGCCATCTACAAGAACCAGCCTGGCCAGGAGAGGTGCAAGGAGGGAGCCAACTTGCAAACCTCTGTGATATCTCTGTTACCCTCTGCATACCAGCGGCATGAGGTTAACTCCCATGAAAGCTTCTAATTCATTATTTTATACAAAGATTGGTTTTCACAAATGAGCAACTTTTAAAAACATCTGAGCGTACATAATTAGAGCTTTCTGAACTTAGCCAAGTTTGGATGTAAAATAAAGGTGTGTGGCTGCTTTGCATACACATTTATTTCTAAAAAATTCACAGAAAACTGTCCCCATCTCTACACAAGAAGGACTTGCAAAATTTGTGCAGTGCTCAATGTTTTTATGAAGTGTTTCTAACTCTCTTTTTATTTTTGTGAAGAAAAGCTTGGCAGGGCAGAGGCTTACCTGTTCATAAATTAGCAGGCAAATAATAGAGGATGTACAGGTTTGAGGTTTTTTTCTCGCTATGTTTAACCCAGCTCATGGTTTTAAAATACCTGGGGGTGGTAGTGCTGCAACGGTGCTTCAAGAGGGGAGATCTGGGCGCCAGGCGCAAGGCTGGGACCAGCCAAGCAGCAAACGTGGCTGTGCCCGACTCACCTCCATCACATCACTCCAGTCCCTGCTCTGCATTTACAACAGGGAAAGGAGAAGCGTCGCTGTGTCATTACTGACAGAACCTGAGAGCACGTATCAAGGGCAGGATCATTTTATACGTGGCCTGGATCTTATATTTTTCCGCTGGCTTTTGCCCCCAGGCTCTGTGACACTCGGCTGGGCTGTAAGCAGCTGGGCTCCAGCAGCCTTTGCCCTCCAAACGTGCTCCTGGTTTTTGCACCGTGTGGTCACCAGCACTGTCCATTGCAAAGCTCTGTTAATCAGCGTCTTAGCCTCTCATTAAAAAGGGGGAGGAGGCTGGAAAAAAGGAACCTCAATTAAGAGAGGTGAAAGTTAATACATCAAGAAAAGCTTTTAATTGAAGAGCAGCCCTGCAGGGAAATGCAAAGGCGAGTCGCTTGTTTGGCAGTTTTACAGATGGTGATAATGTCACACTTTTTGGAGAAAGGAGAGAAAAAAAAAAAGCTAGCTGGGGTGGTCAGGAGCTTTGAAGAAGTAGGACGCACACAAAAGGAATGAGAGGAAAGGGAGAAAGTGCCGCTGTGCGTTGGCTACTGGCTCCCCGTGGCAGCCTGGCTCCCTGGGACAGCCCTAGGACCCGGCACCTCTGTCCCTCACACCAGCAGCTTGTCCTGGGGTGCAGCAGTGCTCCTTGGCATCACCCAGCTCAGCCAGTGCACAGAGAAGCCCCATTTGCTCTGCTGAGTGTGAGCAGCTTCCGAGGCTATGGAACAGCGTCCCCTATTTAACTCAAAATGTTAAGGACAAATACAGTTTCCTATTAATCATCTCCCGGCACTGGCACATGGCATGGGTGCAGCAGTCCTCGCCAGTTTGCTGTCCCTGCCCGGATCCCGCGTTGGCAGCAGGGACCTGAGGAGCAGAAGCCCTACACTTCCTTTCTTTCCTGTTTTCATTTGACTTTGGTTCTTTGTCTTCTTTCCATTCTTTCCTCACTTTTATAATTCTAGCTGCATTATTTTGTTGTTGCCCCTGTCCTGTCCCTGGGGGCTCACCCTGAGAGAGGAGACAGACAGCAGTGGCATTTTGCACAGAAATGTATTCCACGTATCTGCAGTTTATGACCTGGAGGAACAACTAAAGGGAGGTTTAAATCTCCCCTCTGCATCCTTAAAGAAACCATCCCCAAAGCTCCTTCCCTTCACAGACGAGGTGGGAATAACTCAGATAATTCCATGTTTCGCCATTGTTGGATTTTGGTGAGCTCAAATTTTTGCTTGCAAAGTTTCATCACCAATAATTCCTGGTGGGCTCTCAGCGTTTCCTCCCTGACGTCCTAGATCCCTGATTACTGCTCCCAGGAGATGTTACCCTTCACGGGATGGAGTTAAGATGGCTTTTGCCCATGAACTCAGAGCTTCCAGGAAACAATCAATCCACTATTTTATTTTTTAGGATATGGTCACCAGGGTTGAATTGAACAGAGCACAAAGCTGGCATGGACTCACTGATGGAAATCACCTCGAGGAGTGCAAAGTATGGCTTAACACCAGCTTAATCGGCTCCGGGAACATAAATACTCCTAGAGGAGGGAGTTATGGCCATGAAGGTCCCGTAGCTCTTGAGATTCACCTCGGTTTTATCTCAGCTCCAAATTAGTGGGATAGGTCAGCTGCCATTCTTGTTAGAAAGATGCTTCTCTGAGGGGCACCTCACAGTGAGGAGGTGGAAACCTTGGAGTTGCTGAAGTGGAGGGGTGTGCTGCCTTTGGCAGCACCTGTGCTCGGGGCTGAGTTTTCATTAGTATCCCAGTGAATTGGTTTGCAGGCAGGAATGTTAATAAAAATAGGATGCTTTTACCAGTTTGATCCTGTGGAGGATCAGTGGAGGATCAGGAAGAATAACACTGAAATTACAAAAATCTCAGGGCAGGCTGAGAGCCAAATTCAATGCTGGATTCGTGGCAAGTCAAATTTTAAGTCACCTTTTCCCTAAAAACCTTTTCTAGGTTTCATGCTCACTAAATCAAGGGAGAAGACCTTCACATCTGACCAAAACTAACCAGTCCAGCTCAATTCTCTAAATTCTGGCTGGCATACGCATACAATAAGATGCCAAGGAACAATCTGCAGCTGGGGACCAAAAATTATTCAATAAGTAGTTTGGAAGAAGGACTAAACTTGAGAAATTTCTGCACTTGTTGGCTGATCACAGGGAAAAAAAAGAGAGAAAACTCGGTGCCTGAATTATTTGTGATGAGTTAATTATGCCAGCAAAGGATGATGGAAGATAGGAGCAGCGGTCAAAATTTTCTGCCTTTTTCAACCTACGCAGTTTGCTTAGATCCACTCAAAATTAATGTGGTGTTCAATATCAGACCCGCGTGACTCTGAGCCTGAACATTTTTTGATTTACTGCCCTGTCCAGTAGTACTGTGCCTTATTTTTTTGGATCTCTCCAAGATGTAAATCAGGTGGGGAGTGAATGGCTTTGATAATTCAAGGTCCTGCTTCTGCAGGGGAGGTGACAGCCCTCCCTAGATAACCCTAAACACTTCAAGGTGGGACAGAGCTTTCACCTTGTAAGACCAGCCTAGAAATAATGTGGTCATACGAAACCAGGAAGCAAAATACAAAGATCAGGAGGTGGTGAGAGAGGAAGACAAGGCATAAAGACCATGAGCTGAGAGCTCCTGGGGACATTTGGGGCTGGTAGACATGAGGCCAGGAGAAGTATCTCCCATCAGGGTGAAGCTTGGTGAATGAAAACTCCGCAGGTCTGTCCACGCTCAGCCCCTCGGGACTGGCCCTGGGGGGGTCTCTTCACAGGTACTTGAAGGATTTACACAGCTCTAATTTTCCATCCCACTAAAAACTGCGGATCCCACGGGAAGGCTGCTTTCCCGTGAGACTTCCCACTGAATCTCACACATCCCAAGGGGTTGCGAAGCACCCAGCAAGCTCTGGTGTGTGTAGGCTAAGCTAAATCCAGACGCACAGAGGGTATTCCCCACGGGGGGTGCATTACCTGCTCTTGTGCGCACAGCAGCTCTCATTCGAGCAGAGATGAAAACACTGCTGGTATCAGGGCACCTTTAATTAATGGCAATTTTGCAGAAAATACTGTATGTCCAAAATGACCCTGTGAAGAATTGAGGCACTCACTCTGGATTTTTAATCACATGCATCAGAATTTATTGAGACATCCAGGCTGCGTTTTCTGAGCTTTAAAAGGCTCTTTCTATTGCAAATCCATGGATTTTTATGCGTTTGGTAATGGATTTCTGATGGAATTTTGAAACTGGAAAGAAGCCACTAGTGGAGACTCTTCAGGGCATTGCTCTTGGCACCTAAAGAAGAAAAAAAATGAAGAGGGAAAAACTTAATGAAAATATGTATTTGTATAAACAATCAATGAAGATCGCGTCTGTGTGTTAAACAACCACCTTGAAATTGGTCTGTCTCAAAGGACTGAGCAATTGCAGACTACCTTAGCATGAATGATTTATGACATTCATGAACTTGGCAACTGCATCAGTTTTCCTAGACCTGGCAGCAAACACCACCTGCATATTAAGTGAAGATTTATGATTTATAAAACTCACCTCATTATGCAGAGGAACATGAATTGTCTTATGTGTGCAGTGTATAATTCCCAGGACAGATGAAAAGGCAGCTATGACACACAATTTATGTGTTCTTGCTGCTGAAGTTGGCGAGGGAAAAACAGCAGAATAACTAGGTCTTTGACTTGGGTACCTTCAAAGCTGTCCACGTCCCTCTCCCTCCCCTGGAATGATGCTGTGGCTAAAATTGCCTCCTCTCTTGGAGGAGAGAAGACAAAAAAAAAAAGCTCTGCAAAGATTAATAGTGGAGGTCATTTGAATCAATACACTAAATGATGCCCTCCCTCCAGAAAACACAGCGATAGGAAGGATCTGAGATGCCTCCACGGATATAACAGGCTTGGTGTTGAGCTCATTGCTCATATTTTTTCCCCACTATGTCCTTTTCTGATCTTTCTCACCCAGGGATGCAGGTTCCCAGCTTCAAGGAATGAAGAGTTTTGGTCTTGAAGAGACCAAATTGTGGCCTGGAGTCAGGTGTGGAGCTCATGTGACCAAGAAAGGACTGAAGCAGAAAGCATGTGAGCCCAGGGTACAGCTTGTACCCCTCATTCTGCGTCAGGAGAGTATTCAGTAGGCTTGAAAACAGGAAGGGCTGATGGACTGAAGAATAAGTGATGGGCTCCAAGGAGAAAACACCCCACAGCAGAATTTACTCCTGATCTACCACGAGTTTGGGTAAATAGTGGTTTGTGTGTCTCATTTCCTCATTTGCTTAAAAAAAATGCCCAGAGAGCAGATGCTGCTATAGTTTGATAGGTAGTGCTGTTGGGGGGCTGTTGGAGGGCCACGGAGCTCTGTGGTTACTGCAGAAATCCCAGCCCAGGGCTTCCCCAGCGTGCCCAGGGCACCAGAGGAAATGGGCTTCCCCTCATTCGCTGCCCTGGCTTAGACAGGGCTCTTAGACTGCATAGTGGTGTCCGTGCTGTCCCCAGGCTTCTGGACGTGTGCCTATGGAGCAGCCACTGCACCAGGGCTGGGACCCCAGCGCAGGGACATGGCTGCTGGGGGCCAAGGTGCAAAGCCTGCTCCTGGATCTGTCCGGTGGGTCACAGGCAGGACACAGGGGTGCCATGGGGACATTGGGCTCCCTCTGCACCTACAGCTGCGTGGCAAGGCAGCCACGTGGGTATATCTGATCTGGCCAGGCACCACCTTCCCTGCGTCCTCACCAGAGCCATCTCCTTTTGGAGGCAGGGATGTGACCACGAGCAGCAGTTTAGAGTCCAGTCATCTGAGCTGGCCTAGCAGCCATGCAGCGTGTTGCTAATTACACCCAGGGGCTGTGGCTTCTCCTGCAGGAGAAAAACATGTTTGAAGACTTCGGGTTTGTAATTGGCTACAGTGCTACTTAAATCAATTTAAGCCATCTCCATGCCTGGCCTGACTGCTTGTGCCCAACCTGCGCTGCAGTTGTCCGTGCAGGGAATTGGCTTGGGGAAGCAAGCTGGGGAAAGTCAGACTGGTGAAAGGTGAAGGGACAGAAAGCCTTCTGGTAACCCAGGCCCCCACAGCCCACCAGCTGAGCACCCCCTGCCACCCAGGGCAGCAGGGGCTGCAGGAGCTCCTGGAGATGCCATCCTAGGGTGTATCAGGAGGGGGGTGATTGTAGGTCGAGAGAGGTGCTCCTCCCCCTCTACTCTGCCCTGGTGAGACCGCATCTGGAATATTGTGTCCAGTTCTGGGTACCTCAGTTCAACAAGGACAGGAACTGCTGGAGAGAGTCCAGCGTAGGGCTACAAAGATGATTAAGGGAGTGGAGCATCTCCCTTATGAGGAGCGGCTGAGGGAGCTGGATCTCTTTAGCTTGGAGAAGAGGAGACTGAGGGGAGACCTCATTCATGGTTATAAATATTTAAAGGGTGAGTGTCACGAGGATGGAGCCAGGCTCTTCTCGGTGACAAACAATGATAGGACAAGGGGTAATGGACACAAACTGGAACACAGGAGGTTCCACTTAAATTTGAGAAGAAACTTCTTCTCAGTGAGGGTGACAGAGCACTGGCCCAGGCTGCCCAGAGAGGTTGTGGAGTCTCCTTCTCTGCAGACATTCAAAACCTGCCTGGACGCCTTCCTGTGTAACCTCATCTGGGTGTTCCTGCTCTGGCAGGGGGATTGGACTGGATGAGCTTTTGAGGTCCCTTCCAATCCCTAACGTTCTGTGATTCTGTGTGATTCTGTGAGATCAAGACATGAAAGTCTTGGATGTGTCCTCCTTCAGCAATGATGGGATTGGCTTGTGCCAAACATATCTGTGCCCTAGCATGATGAGGAGGCTTGGCTGAACGGGAAGGCTCAGCGGGAGGTGAGGAGCTGAGGCTGGAGGCAGTCAGGATGTATTCTCCTGCTGCTTGCGGGGGGACACAATTCACTGTTTATTTCCTGCAGTAAAAACTCGCAGTGAAGCTCTCCAAAATATGTGTTGATGCTGCTGGAAAGGAAGGAGTCAGAAAAGCGAATGATTTTATGTTTTCCTCCCTCATTGTCTCATTGCCAAGGTAGCAGAGAAGGAGCACTTCTGTCTAAACACAAATCAGGAATTTTTCTCCTCCAGATGTTACCCTTTTGTTTCACGCCTGTCTCACGAGGGTGATTTCAAAATGAAATTATTTTAACTGTACGTATTAAATAAATTGCAGGCCCTACCTGGGTCAGGCATGTTGGCAGCAGCTGATCCAGCAGGATCTTCCTGGCACAAGCCCTGCCAGGCAGAGAAGAGTCTTTCCTGGCTCTGTAATTCAGACAGTCAGCATAAAGCAAAGTGCGTTTGCACAGAGGAGCTGCACGAGAATCACTGCACTGTAGCTTACAAAGGAGAGGACATGCATTTAGGAAATAACAAAGGAAACAGCAAGTATGTATCAATGGAGTAATTTTTATTGTTTTCAGAATAAAAAGCTGTATTCTTTCTCAAAAGACAAAGATGCTGCCTCAGGACTCATGCACTGGCTGAGGAGCTCTGCATCCTCTGAGCTGCATCGGGAATGGGAAGCGATGATTCTCGGCTGGTGGGTACAAAGCCAGAGAGCAGGTTCAACTACAGTAGCATGGGTAAAAGGACAGGAGGCAATGGGTGCTGCCAGGAACCAGCTCAGAGGGAATGGTGCAGTAACACACACTCGTGATTGCCTGGAGGAGAGAGTACAGAGCACTTTTAAGATCCCATGGCTGTAAATTTGGTGATTCTGCAAATACCAGAGAGGGTAAAAAGAGTAGAGAGCCAGTGGAGGACAGGAAGCTAGCAGCGAAGGAGAGATTCATGCCAGCAGAGGCATGCATGTCACGGGAGAGTGATCCTTCCAAAGCAATTTAATGAGGGAGAAATTGGGGAAGCAGAAATGGGGAAACACATTTGGGTCTCACGCTGGGATGCTGGAGGGTGCGTGGAAGAGCAGATGAGCCTATTCCAAGACTCCGGGCCAAAGCAGAGGACTAGCAGAGGACTGGCGTGTGCTGGAAAACCCCACCGTGAGCCAGGGGCAGAGGATGAATCCAGTCCTTCTCAGCAAAAAGCAGAGGGGAGACTTGTGCCAAAGCCCATGCAGCATGAACCTTTCACGGAGGGGTCCCCAGGGGCTTTCCCAGCCTGTGAGATGGGCTGGCTGAGCCCTGCCAGCCTTCACAACATGGCACGGCTTGGCTACGTGTGACCTTCAAGCCAGCCTGTCCTCTCGACAGCGTTCAGAGCCACAGCACCCTTCCCAAAACCAGTCTCTCTTTGTACTTCGGCTGCTTCAGATCAGGGTAAAAAAAAATCTGCAGCGTACAGCATTTGGAAGTTTTCGTTTGTAATGCACTAATTGCCCTCATTATTATGGTTCCTGGAGGTATCTCAGATCCTTATTACGGCAGGGGCCATC
>NW_010168305.1:22677-25854 GCF_000695765.1 Mesitornis unicolor
GTTTGCTGCTCCCTCCAGTTGCCCACATCCTCAGCTGAGTGACAGGTCTCTGCCGCACACACTGGAGGAAGCACGTCTAGTGAGCAGCTGGCAGACTCACAGGCAGCCTTCACAACTGTCCTGTTGCTTCTATGTCGCTTTCTGATTTATTTTGTGATGCTCTACAGGTTGATGCTTGTGGCCAACCCCACTGGAGTCATGGGGGTGAAAGCAGGGAAGCCTGGAAGGTTGCTGTGGGGTTGACCATCTCGGAGTTCAGTGCCCACCCCAAACCCTCACATCCCTGCTGTGATCCCCCAGAGATGATCACCTAGTCAGGCGTCTGGCTGGCAGTTCATTACGACACCGGTTCATACGAACTGTTAAATGCCCCAGCCAAAGAGCAATGCCTGCATCCCTTCCACCCCTGCAAATGGGATTTATCTTTGCCCTGCTGCCCTCATCTTATTGTTTGTGTATGTTGCAGCCCACCTTTCCCCCAGGCAGTCCCGCACTAAACGTTTGGGGATAACCCTGAGTTCAAATATTACTTTCTTCTCCCGCACACCAAGCGTGGTGGGACTTGGTCCGTGATTCACCCTGACTCAGGGTGCAGACTGATGCCGTGCTGTTTGATCCAGCACTGCTGTTTCTATCAGACTCCATTTCGATGAGCAGGAAAGTGACTGAAGTGCAGCTGTTTGAGCAGCTGCCTCAATGAGCCTTTTCACACCGGGTCACCTGAAGTCCTGCCGTCATCACTCAGTGTGGCTCCAATGCACCTAGGAGCCAGAGAGCAGGAGCTGCCCTCAAATCCCTGCCAATGGGAAATAATGAAGGTGGAGAGGCTAATGCAGAGCTCCCTGCAGGCCGCCTCACGCTGCTGGCAGCCCCGGCCTGCCTTGGCACTGGCAGATGCCTCGTCCGTGCTTCTTCCACTGAAAACTGCTTGTAACCTCCTTGCATTTTTGCCATTAACAGTGACACCCTTCTGAGACAGATGCCTACAGAGCTGACAAACGCACCAAAGTGGCTTGAGGCTTTGTAGGGAAGGGGTTATGGCCCCGCTCTGCTCCTATGGGATTCAAGCAAATGCTCTGCTGCTGATCTCTGTGGGAGCGGGGACAGGGCATCCACGTGGAGCCCTGCGTTTGCAGCTGCCAAAGGGCCGCCCTGCTGCAAGCCCAGTCTCTGTGGTGTCTCGAAGCATCCTCACATCTGGCAACAGTTAACAGGAAATTAACTGAGTCCCCACAGGGCAGCTCCTTTGTACCATTTCTGTTGCAGGCAGCTGGTGCCTGGTCCTGGCTGCAGATTGTCCAAGAGGAATCGCCTTGCCCTGCAGTTCCCTCCCTGTCAGCCCAACACAGTTTTATCCCTTTCCCTAGGAAGGCCTAAGGGCAGGGAATTGCAGGCTCAGGGGCTAATCCTGCCTGATGCAGAGCATCCTCTGGGTCACTTGAAGCCGGGAAGCTGGAAGCTCTTGCAGGAGGTGCCCAGTTTGTCAGTCCACTGCCCCAGCACCAAGAGGTATGGCTATGCATTTTGCCAGCACTACTGGCTGCATGGCACGGTTTAGGGAACAGCAGGGAACTCGAGGCAGATTGCTTCTGAGGGATCAATGTGTGTGAGAGGAGGGGGGAGAGCAGAAGGCACAAAGGATGTTTCAAATGGTGCGGCTGAGGGCAGTAACTAAGGGCAATTTGAAGCCCAAAGATGAGGCTCTTCATGAACAGGTGAGCATCTCGCATCTCAGAGACTGAACTTGTCTGCTGGCCTTTCATTATGGGATTCTGAGAGTCCTCACTGCCTGGGGTTCACTCTGCCTGGAAGGTGGACACACAGGCACTGACACCTGAAGTCAGCCAGACCCTGAGGCGCTGTGCCCAAGGCCACCACAGGTCACATCTGTCTTCTTACAAGAAGCTGGAAGGGGAAATTTTGCAACCTTCAGAGCAAGATTTCCTCTTTCTCTTGGCTTTACCACCATGCAGACTGCTGAAATGGATTTGCCTGTTGCTTTGTCAGCAGCTGAGCGGCTCCTGCCACAGCCCAGGGTGAAGGGCTTGTTTGCTGTGGGATGGGGCAGCCTGCCTTTTTTGCCTTGGTGATGAGAAGAGAGCAGGGCGCAGTGGCGCAGACAGAACTCCTGGAGAGCCTTTTCCAAGTGCGTTAAGTGTTTTAATTGCAGCCTCGCCAATAGTTGGGAGTTGTCAGTGATGTGAATTAAGCTGTCATTCTCCCGGGTTTATGATTCATAGGAGCAGCCTGAAAGCAGCGCTAGCACGGCTGGCTGCTGCCCCTTTCTGGTGATGGGAGAAGGTGACACTTGCACATACCCTCCTGCCTTGATGGGTTAGAGGTCACTCATCACAGGACTTCGTATTTACATAAGCCAAGATGCCAGAGGGATGAAGTCACGGTTTTGTGAGCCACACATAAACAATCTGACTCAACGGTTTTCACGGGAGTAGGCTAATCCTTGCTCAGTTACACTGACTGGTATTTCCTGGGCCCCAATAATGGGTCCTGACCCTACAGAATGAACTCACTGATGCAGACATGAGCAGACGGAGCCATCCTCTGCCTTTCCTCACCACATAACCCACGGGCAGACCAGACGCCAAACCCACTGTGCTGGCAGCAAGAAGCACCCACAGCCCACATTGCCTCTGGTGCTGACTAAAACGATGAGCTTCCATCTGCAACTCAGGAGCCTGACCACCTGAAGGGCAACTGCTGGCGGAGCAGGGAGTGCCTGCACACGTGTCTGTGCAGCACCAGTTCCTGGGTTTGGTTTAGAGGTGCCCAGCTGAGCGTGCCTTTGAACTGTCACCTTGGGAAAGACCACAAGGCGGGCAAGACTGGGACAAGGCTGAGGTCGCGCTGCAAGCAGTCAGGCCCAGGATGCGTCGAACCGACCCAGCCTTGCTTTGGCTGGGCCTTCAGCACGGCACGCAGGCCGGGGCCCCGCGCTGGCCCGGGGCTCACGCCCGTCACCAGGGGAAGGCCTCAGCGTGGGCCCGGACCCACGCTCAGGGCCCTGGGGTGGCCCCCCGCAGCACAGGACACTGCGCATGCGCGCAGGCCTCACCGCCGCCCGCCCGCGCCCTCCCCGGGTTGCGCCAACAGCGCATGCGCACCACTCACACTGACGCAAGGCCGCTGCAATCGCCCTGTGCTTTATCCTGTCCGACC
>NW_010168306.1:0-706 GCF_000695765.1 Mesitornis unicolor
ATGATCCTAACCAATCAGTAAATGCTACACAATGTCCTGTAAATGTGAACTCCCATGTCTTCAGTTCAATAAGAGTTTCTATTAACACATGAAGCTAACTCACACTGAAAAGACAATCCAAAAACCATTACATTAGTGACCTAGCAGATCTAACATCAATTAAAGGAACTGTTAGTGTTAGTTCTGATGAAATTCTATTTTTGAGTGCTGAAGGATATGATAACAAGGGAAGTGATGAAACCTCGTGTTTAATATTAAATACCACTTCGGTTAAATGCTCAAGCGGTGACAATGACACAGCAGAGAAGAGTTGACAGAAGAAGATGAGCAACGGCTTAGAGCACAAACTAGATTAAAATAGCTTAAAATCTTCTGACAAAGTTAGGAGTGCTAGGAAGGTGGGTTTCTTTCTTTCTTTGATTTCATTTTAAAAGACCTTACTTTGTTCAACAAAAGCTTTCTATCAAGTCTTCAGGAAACAGAACTTTCATGATTATTCTTCTCTGTATGTTCTTTCTGGCAGAGCAGGATGACAGGTAGCACAGGGGAGAGGAAAATACTTTCTACTCAAGCTACAAACACCATTCTAAATGCTAAACTATGAGAATTTTCTCCAAACAGCTACAAAATACAGGCTAGCCAGTTACAACGAGTTTCAGAAGAATCCCCTAGCTATATAGCTTAACCCACAGAGCTGAGATACCAA
>NW_010168307.1:0-52824 GCF_000695765.1 Mesitornis unicolor
GGCGGGAGGGGACTCGTCCTGCCATGGGAACAGGCGTCGGTACCGCCCGGCGGGTCACTGAGGCCGCCCCCTCTCCCCTCGAGAGCCCGCGGGCCGCCTCCCCCCGGGGTCGCGGTGCTGCTGCGGGCCGGAGATGCTGCATGCATTTGCTGTCAGCAAAAAGAAGACAAGACCCCGGGTATTGTCATGGTGGGCTGGTAGTCCACACTGAAATACTGTAAACGCTGCGGGAAGAAGTCACAATGCAGATTTTGCAGCTTTACCCTATTATTTTAACTTGATAATGATACAAGCTAAGAATTACAAGTGAAACTCGTCTTGCCGCACATGCTAACTAAAATCTAAAGGGTGAGGAGAAAAACTACAGCAGGAAGGGTTTTTTTTAATATAAGGAAGCCAAACTCCCATAATTTACGAAGTTTGATAGCTTAATCCTCAGCTGAGGCTTGCTCTAATACCCTGCTGTGTGTTGGAGGGGCTGCCTTGGGAGGGACGGATACGCAAGATCTCGCTGTGAAGTAAACTTCCATGAAGGCAGGGCCGGGTGCGAGATGAAGATAAAAGTGTAGCTGTAAAAATAACTTCATGTTACTAAGGCACATGCTGTCATTCCAGTAAAAGGGGCTTATAAATGAAAAGAATGTCGTTCAAATCATCTTTCTAAAAACCAAACCTAACTTAAAACTAAACAAAATCCCCTCGGCCATTGTTCTTTAATGAAAATACTTGTTTTAAAGGTAGTTTTTGATGTAACTCTCTGGTGTGTCTGGTGTCTGCTGCTCCCTTATCCTTCTCTGAGCAAGTTTTTGACATATTTCTGAGGAAATAAGAATAATAGATGTGGTACTCTGTGTTTCATTTTTAAAAATCGTTTTAAAATACAGATTTTTCATCCCTCAGAGGAAGGTTTCTGATCTACATGGCAGTGCCCAGGCTTCTGCTTCCCCATGCTAAGAATAAAAGGAAGCGTATTCAGTGCCAGGGGCAGCAAGAGCTGGGGCTGCCACTGCTCCCCAGGTGCCAGGGATGTGCTACTCCTCGTGCCACTGTCGAGCCAAGGATCAGATCCCAGCTTGGTACTTGGTGGAGATTCTGCGACGCCACTGAATCCCTTCCTGAAATGTGGGCTTTAAAGGACTGAGAACTGCAGCTGATAAATTTAAACTATTCTTTTTCTTCTCTGTATGAACATAAAGAACTTTTCTTCATTGCAATTGTCTTCTTCCACTTGAGCAAATGATAAACTGAAACACAGTGAAGCTTTCTGTCTGCAATGCTCCCAAGGATGTAGCAGGGAAACCCAGCAGGGAAGCAAGAGTGCTGCATGCATGCTGCCATTACTCAGAAAAAGCTGTCTGTTCACATCCCTCGGTGACCATCTCTTCATTTTAAAGATTAACTACTTCCTTTTCCTCCTCTCCCCCTAGAAGAAATGTTTTCGTCCCCATTTCTTTTAATAGCTGAGCAATGCAACAGCAAAGGTATTGAAACCCGCTCTACTGACTAATAACTTAATGATGTGAACCCTGTTCTGTTCCTTTTGAACGGATGACTGCTTTAGCAAGAGCTGCTGGGATCTGCTCCCTGCTGTGAGGGATGTAAGGATGGAGAAACCTGTATTGAAGCTGAACGGCAACCAGAGTGGTATAAAACTGAACCAGAATGAGGTCAACCCTGCAAGACTGTGGAATAAGGAGAAATTACATGCAATTAAGCTAAGTTCAAGAATGACTAGTGAACGCTTGCAGTAGATATTAATGAATGTTTGGAGTTGTGTGTTAACTCCATGGTTGCTCATACCTGCTACAACACTGCCACATCGAGCTGTGTTTAATTTGCATGCTGAAGCATGATGCAGCATGGCAGAGTTATTGAAACACACTGGCGTAAAATCCTCGCTGTGTGCTTTCACTATGTACAGTCACTCTCAGAACGAGTGAAAGCTGACAAATCATTCCTTCTAGTTTCAGTTTCTGGCAAATGTATGAAACCTTGAAAATTTATTTTGGCTTATCTAGAAAAGCAGAGTAAAACCACCACATTTATTTTGTTCGTATCTGATGTCACATCTGAAGGCAAGTCTCCAGAGATGATATATTGATGTCCTAAAGCGTTGCACCACCTGGTTCCTCTTTCGATGCGCAGCATTTCAAATGCTTGGTTTAATCTCCCCGGGTTTCAGTAAATTATGTAAACTCGGAGGCTTGGCAGTGGGAGATGGGCACCATGAGGAGATGATTCAGTCATCAATATCTATTGGGCTTCCTTATTGCTACCATTACACTTCTTTCAGTTCTACTTATAAATTTTGCAAGTGAATAATTCATCGCACTAGGAACTGCAAGTTAGTTTTGGAATTTGCCCACTTTGAGATTAGCTATGACTAACCCATCCTTTCCAAATGTGGAAAAGCTAACTGGGCTTCTTTTTTCCAGGGCTAGGTGATAAATCAGAAATAAATTGCATGTATATGTAACAGCTGGTGATGACATGAATCACATTTCCTTTTCTCTTTCTGGACAGAATTGGAGCACCTTGGAATAGATGCGAGTACAAGAGCTTGCACTGGCTAAAGCTGCCCTTGGAAAGCCATGGCTGCCGCCCCACATCTCAACTCGGACGCACTCCGAGAGGTCCTGGAGTGCCCTATTTGCATGGAGTCCTTCACTGAGGAGCACCTGAGACCCAAGCTCTTACACTGTGGGCACACCATATGCAAACAGTGCTTGGAGAAGCTCCTAGCAAACAGCATTAATGGGATACGGTGCCCCTTTTGCAGCAAAATCACGCGGATCACAAGCTTAGCTCAGCTGACTGACAATCTTACTGTGCTGAAGATCATAGACACCACCGGACTGGGGGAAGTGGTGGGCCTTCTCATGTGCAAGGTCTGTGGGAGAAGGTTGCCAAGACACTTCTGCAAGAGCTGTAGCTTGGTTCTGTGTGAACCATGCAAGGAGACCTCACACATGCCCCAAGGGCACAGAGTCATTGCTATCAAAGAGGCTGCTGAAGAGCGTAGGAGGGAATTTGGGACCAGGCTTGCCAGACTTCGAGAGCTCATGGGTGATCTCCAGAAAAGAAAAGCATCTCTGGAGGGTGTTTCGAGAGACCTGCAATCTAGATACAAAGCAGTTCTGCAAGATTACAGCAAAGAAGAGCGCAAGATCCAGGAAGAGCTGGCCAGGTCACGCAAGTTCTTCACCACCTCTTTGTCTGAAGTGGAGAAGGTAAATAATCAAGTAATGGAGGAGCAAGCTTATCTGCTGAACTTAGCAGAAGTGCAGATAATGTCTCGCTGTGACTATTTCCTTGCCAAAATAAAGCAGGGAGATATAGCTCTCTTGGAGGAGGCAGTGGACGAGGAGGAACCAGAACTGACAGACAGTCTCCCAAGGGAGCTGACTCTTCACGAGGTTGAACTCCTTAAGGTGAGCCACATGGGACCACTGCAGATCGGGCAGGTGGTGAAGAAACCCCGGACCGTTAACATGGAGGAATCACTCATGGAAACTGCAGCATCCTCATCGGCATCATTTCGGGAGCCTGACTTGGTGCAAGAAGAGGCCAGCTGCACACCCAATTCCTCACCAGTCAAGCCAAGGATGCCTGAAGCAGCCACAAGCATCCAGCAGTGTCACTTCATCAAGAAGATGGGCTCCAAGGGCAGCTTGCCAGGGATGTTTAATCTGCCCGTCAGCCTGCACGTCACCCTGCAAGGAGAGGTGCTTGTGGCAGACCGAGGCAATTTCCGAATCCAGGTTTTCACCCGCAAGGGCTTCCTGAAGGAGATCCGCCGGAGCCCTAGTGGTATCGATAGCTTTGTACTGAGTTTCCTTGGAGCAGACTTGCCCAATTTGACTCCCCTTTCTGTCACCATGAACTGCCACGGCCTGATAGGTGTGACTGACAGCTACGATAACTCTGTCAAGGTCTACACCATGGATGGCCATTGCGTGGCGTGTCACCGGAGCCAGCTAAGCAAGCCCTGGGGCATCGCCGCTCTGCCTTCCGGGCAGTTTGTAGTGACCGACGTGGAAGGAGGAAAACTCTGGTGTTTCACAGTGGACCGCAGCATCGGGGTAGTGAAGTACAGTTGTTTATGTAGTGCAGTGCGCCCAAAGTTTGTCACCTGCGATGCTGAAGGGACCATATACTTTACTCAAGGGCTGGGGCTTAACCTGGAAAACCGGCAGTACGAACACCATTTGGAAGGAGGCTTCTCAATTGGCTCTGTCGGCCCAGATGGGCAGCTGGGACGGCAGATCAGCCACTTCTTCTCCGAGAATGAGGATTTCAGGTGCATTGCTGGGATGTGCGTCGATGCCAGGGGAGACCTCATTGTCGCTGACAGCAGCCGTAAAGAAATCCTGCATTTTCCTAAAGGAGGTGGCTACAATATCCTAATCCGGGAGGGACTCACCTGTCCCATCGGTATCGCCATTACTCCCAAAGGGCAGCTGCTGGTGCTAGACTGTTGGGATCATTGCATTAAGATCTACAGTTACCATCTGAGAAGATATTCCACCCCTTAGTGGCATGTCTCTAAGCAAAGCCTCTTCTGGCAGCAGAGATTCTTCCAGCCTCATTGCAATCTGACAGGAACTGGTGTAAAGCGTTCAGGAAGATTGTGCCATAACTGAAGGGGGTTTGGCATAGAGGCTGTCATGTTCTGTGTTTAGAAACAATAGGTTATGTGGTGGTGGTTTGCTTTTTCTTCTTTTTTATGTAAAATCCATACAATAAAGAAGACCAAGCATGAAGGAAAGGATCCATCCTCCTGGAGTATTTGTTCCTTTTATAAATGACTGGTCACCCCATAAGCCTTCTCACTTCCTTTTGCCACATCTGCACTCCCAGCTTCAACCATTGTATCTTTCTTTGTGCCATAAACACCGACTGACTGCTCTAAATCACCTTCCCTTAGAGGACCAGAGGCAATCCTCTTCTTGCTGTGGTACTCACAAGGAACTGGGTAGCAGTTGTCTGGGCAACTACTAGAGAAAGCAATTTCTGATTGCAGCGCTGCATAAAACGAAATAGCCCTCTTAAACTGCACAGAGATGGAGCTTTACTTTCAAACTGACGAGAGAGGGGTTTCTCTCTCCATTTTTCTGGTATTCAGGAGATCGCCCCTATTGTGCCATTTGTGAACCGTGTCTGTTCAATGTGAAGTGAGTACTGTGCAATCATGGGAGACCAAGCTGAGCTAGAAAACTGCCCTCTGATGGCAGCAGGGTTTTTATTACTACTAAGAGTTCTGCTGGGTAGAAGGGGGTAAAAAGGGAGGGGGCTGGAGGGAAAAAGAAAACAAACCAGGGGAAACCTACAGTTGATATTCACTGTTGTTTTATTATTAAATGTATCATGGAAACTGTCTGATATGTAAAACTTCATGTGGGAGGAGGGAAGGGCTGGGGGAATAAGACTGGGAGATTGTAGTAAACAAGATTAAATGCAACATATTGTGTGTTCACCTGCACTTCACTATTGTGTATTCCAGGCCATTTCATTTAGCGATACGTTTCTACCCAGTCTGCACTTTGTGTGTGCAGGTTACTCACTGCTGAGATGGGGATGAGGAGGGACAGACTATTTTGCTTTTATATTTTAATACTTGGAAGCACATCCATTGGTGCATTACCTTTTTTTCCCTTGCACAGCAAAATACAACATTCCTCAGATTTTTTGTTATGGCACCAGCAGGCACCAGAGTTCATGTTCATCACGGCTTTGGGCCAAATGAAGCACAAAACTGCAGCTGTGTGAACCAAGGCCCCCACAGTGCTGCTCTCCTGACTGATAAATGTGTACCTCAGTGTGGTGCTGCTCGCCTATAATAGTTTATTGAAGGAAAGATGCATTTAAATAGGGCACAGTGGTAGCATGTTAATCTGCCACAGATAATAGTTGCACTGCAGTGCATTTATTTGTTGCTATCAACAACATACTTGCAAATTTGGGGGCACGACAGACAATATAAAAGGTGATTTTATGGTGGCTGCCATGCTACTACAAATTGTTTGCTACTTGTGCTACAACATGTATGCAACAGGTGGTTTTTTTTTCAAGCTCACATATACTTTCCCCTAGAGAAACAACAAAGTAAAATAGGTTTCAGAGCTGCTGCTGCCCCAGCCAGTCGTTTGGCAGTTACAGGGTTTGCAGAAGAAGTGCTGGGAGCAGATTTTGGTGGGATTTTGTTGGTTTATTTTCCTCTCTGTTCTGCTCAGCTGAAGCACTGAAGAGGGCCAGCACAACAGACACCCAGCTGTGTAATGGAGATGCCCCTCCATCACAGCAGCTTCCTATTTTTCTTGCTATAATTAGCTAGAAAAAGCTTTTGGAGAAGGAAGTAGCAGCTAAGACACCAGCAAGGTTGATGGTGCTGAGGGAGCCCAGGGGAATTGAACCCGCCCTTCCCTCCTAAGCTGCTCCGTGTGTTTGCTGAGGCTACCGACTTGCACGTAATTATTTACATTCTCTGCTTCTCCTTTTGGGTAGGAGGGGGCAGGCGCCTGAGGTATGTAACAGCAATTTGGGAAGCTGATCTCATCTTGCATGTATATTTTTGGGAGATAACGACTATTGCTGGGCTGTTCTGCAGTTAATTACACTGTAACTCAAGGCCTTTTCTCCAGTATTATGGTAATGGCATTTCCTCTCCTACTGATCTCTTTTAAACATTTCTCCTGTTTCTAAGAACTGCTCCAAGCAGGAAGCTACTATGGACCTGAATAATTGAAGCAATATTATCTATGATAATATGTACCTCTGTCGTCTTCTGTTCCAATGATTTATTTTTTTTCGCAATAAACATCATACTACTAGCAATAACATTTCCTGGAGTGCTTGAAGGGACATAAAAGCCGGTCCAGTAAACTGAGCAGTTGGTTACGCCAGCCTGTTCCTGGTTACACAGTTCAAACAAATCGTCTGTCATCTGTTTCTCACTCAGAGATCCAAGAAAAATAACACCACCCTGCGAAGCACTGCTGGGCCGGGACACTGCGATTGGCGCCTAAGGGTACGTGTCGCCTGCGGCTCTTCTCGTCTTGGGTTTCAGACAGAAAAGGGAGAAAGAAAACCTGCTGTCCCTCGCCCAGGGTACACACGTCCCCTGACAAAACCTGACAGTGACTGCGAGATGATTTTGCAGTGCTAATATTTCTTGCTGTGATGCCCTCACGCACTGTTGTGATCGTCTGCCAAACGAGACGAAGCGGAGTAATTAAGGATTGTGATGAAATAGTTTGGCTTCTGCTCTCTACCTGGAGAAAGAGCTTGTCTGGTTGTACGTATGTGTTTGGTTTTTAAAGACTGTGTAATAAAGAAAAAATCGATCCAATTAAAAGCGCATTGCAAACAGCTCATTTTCTTATTAAAAACACTTCATCTCCTCCCTTTGGGGGCGGATCGGTTTTTACAGCCAGTGAGGGTTAGACTTGGGAACAGAATGGCTACGAGACCCCTTTTATGCTGTCAGGTTGCAGAGAATAAATCTGATGTCCTTGGCAGGTCTGATGTAACTTTATCTGACATTTCCCTACCCACCTCATAAACAAATACTGGAGTTTCTTACCTTAATTCACACTGATACTCCCACAAGGGCAGTATCTTACTTTTCACTGTAGCCGATACCTGATGTTTTAAAGGTCTGCTCCAAATTCGCTGGCACCCAGCGCTCAGTGACGGGAGCCTGGCTGCAGGCATCAGCACCGTGTCCCTGCTTCATGAAGGGGCTTTTTGGCTCTCTGGATAATTTTATATTATAAAGTATTTTATATTTTAATAATAAGGGCCTTATTGCAGCCTTCCAGTTCCTGAAGGGGTCCTACAGGAAAGCTGGGGAGGGACTTTACAAGGACAGGTAGTGACAGAATGAGGAGGAATGGTTTTAAACGGGAAGAGGGTAGATTTAGACTGGATATTGGGAAGAAATTATTCACTGTGAGGGTGGTGAGACACTGGCCCAGGTTGCCCAGGGAAGCTGGGGATGCCCCTTCCTGGAAGTGTTCAAGGCCAGGTTGGACAGGGCCTTGGGTGACCTGGTCTGGTGGGAGGTGTCCTTGCCCATGGCAGGGGGGTTGGACTGGATGAGCTTTAAGGTCCCTTCCAACCTAAACCGTTCTATGATTCTATGATTTTGATAAATGCTGCAAAAAACCCTATTAGAAGCAGTGTATTTAGGTGGAGCCAAAGGAGAGCTAAGCAATTTGCCACTTAGCATTCAGAGGCATCCGTACAGCAGCAGCACGTGCAGGTCTGCCCCTGGGTGTGCTGCCCTGAGTGAAGGTTTTTATCGCTTTTATCACTTTTTTATCATTTGGGCTCATCTCAGATGATATGAGGCAGCTCTTTAAACAGATACGAGTTGCTGGTTTATCAGTCATACATGATCCTCACAGAACAACTGCCGTGCCGGTGCTGTTAGTTTTACCCTGCCATTTCAGTAGAAGCTATAATTTCTTACGGTAGCAGCAACTAAGCTGTGAGCATTCGTTCTGGGCAGCAAAACTGACAGCCAGGGTTTCTGAAGGGGTGAGCAGGAGAGCCTGTTTCTTAATCAAAGGGGACAGAGCTACAGAAGTAAAACTGAAGCCAGATGCTTTGAGTCTTCTCTATTGTATAGCTTAAGTGATTTTTCAGGGTCACTACTCAATGCGAGGATTTAAAGTTATTTCATTTTGCACAACTAATTACTCTACTTGCCTGGCAATTTTGGATTACAATGAGCAGCACATAAGGTCATTTAGCAGACTGAGTCACAGCACATATTTCAGTCTAAACTAAATTTCACGGCAACCAGCTAGATTGTTTTTTCCACCTCCGAACAAAATGTCAAAATCTGCAGTTTTGAACTAAATATAATGACATAAAACCACATGCAAGTGAGCGCGTTACAAAGGTAATAGAGTGATTGTTTAGAGGAACAGATCTCAAGGACAGGGAACTTCTATATGCTTTCCTTCTGACCAAGCAGATAGAAGGGAAAGCCATTATCTCCTTTAACAGATGCAAAGCTTGTCTTACAGCTTTCTTAATGCACCTGATTGTGTCTAGGAAATGAAAAGTAAAGGTTCCTGTGGACTTGTTCAATCTTAATTGTGTTAAGGCACTACCAGACCTGAAGGGAGATGAATGAGACCTTGAGAGGACAGGGAGGGATCCACAGGCCCTACTCAGAAGAACACGGACTGCTATTTTAGCAGAGTTTGTGGCTGTATGCTTAAAGTGGCCTGTATTTTATGATGTTCTTTGTCTAAACTGTGAAGTTAGTTTGAAAGCATGAAAATGGTCACCTCTGAAAAATAAATACAACTCATGAGATGTGGTCCAAGAGATGAGAAGCAAGTATTGGAGTGACTGGTGGGCAGAAAGCCTTAGGGAGTGAGATAGGACGTGTCAGGACACAGCCCCTCCGTGGACTATTTTAATAAATGGTCTGTCACTGAGAGGGAACATCTGTCACTTCTGTAACAACCACTTTCAAAGCTCAGCTTGCTGAGTGCCAACCGTGGCCAGGCAACCTCAACCTAGGAAATTTATCTAGAGATCATAGGAAACGTAAGAAAACCAAACATCTCACTCACTGCAGACATAAAGTACTCCTGCAAACTGATGCCTGGGTCAGGAAACCCTCTGAATCCCCACCCCCTTGTACATCAGCACCCTTCCCGCTCCCCCAGCCGTGCCTCACCCAGCTCCTCGGGGGGAGGGAGAGGAGCTCCCCGAGCCCACCTGCTCCTCTGTAGCAGCACAGCACCAACACCCGCTCCTTTTTCCAACTTTTCCCAGCTGGAGAACAGGTCTCCCATGCCGAGGCTCAGTCAGTCTGCACCGCGTGAAGGAAAAGGGTTGTTGCTCAAATGCTTGACAAGACGAGACCCTCCGCGTTACTGCTGATAATGTCTCCATTTTCTCTAAGAGCACTTACAGGCATTTGTTCTGCATTTTGTTGTATCGCAGTGGGAACAAGCAAGCTAGAACGGCTCTTGGGCAAATCCCACCGGGGCTGTCAGACTTTGCTGTCAGAGCAGCTCTTCCCTTTCCCTAACCAAGCTCTCCTCCTCATCGAGCCAGTTCGAGGGGCTGCAGAGCAACCAGGTCTCTGATAAACCTTTAGTGGGGACTGAAGCCATCCCTGGCAGGTGGATTTGCTGGCTGGAGGGATCACTCTCGTGTACATTTTGTGAGTTTCTCTGTGATGGGTTGACCCCCAGCCTCCACCTCCAGTTTATCCCTGAGCATGGCATTATACAATATTGAACAGCTCAGCTTGGGTCTGCAGTCCTAGCTGTGGGCCCTCCCAACATCTTGCCCAACACCCCAGCCTACTCACCGAGGGGACAGAGTGGGAAAAGAGGAAGTCAGGATGCTGTGTAAGCACCATTCAGCAGCAGCCAACACTCGGGGGTGTTATCAGCACTGGTTTAGCCGGAAATCCAAAGCACAGCACCACAGGGGCTGCGATGGAGCCAGCTCACTCCATTCCAGCCAGACCCAGTGCATTCTTGCACACAACAGGAGGTGGCTGGGGGCGTTGCGTTTGTCCCAGCTGTAAAAAGATGCTCACACAATTGGTATGAACTTAATGAGGTGCCATCAGCATTAAATGCTGGCTTTGACAGGGAAGAAAACTGATGCAGGCTCCTGTAAACCAAATCAATGGCTGGGTCAATCTCAAGGTCCCTGCTCAGAGGCCACTCCAAGGAGTTAAAGCATTGCTTGGCTGCACAGAACCAGAGCAAGCAGCCCAAAAATCAAGTTTTTAATCACTCTGCATGAAATAAAATTGGGGTTTGGTTTGTTCTGTTCATGGGCTAACACTGTTCCTAGCAGGGAGCCTGGAGGGTGTTTCCATGTCTGTCCTGGAAAGAGAGTGATGCTCAGTGTGCTGCAGCCATGCCACCATGCCTCTCCATCTCTCTCATTTGCAGGATCCACTCCTGTAAACCCTTAGGAACATAGGCAGGCAGCTCCCTCACCTCACCTCCCCCCAGCACGCACCTTAGCTGCTTGCAGGAGGAATGGGAACATTTTGCATTCCTAATGCAGAGCAGCCTACAAACACCCATCCTGGCAGGGTGGTGGGTCCAGGCAGCAAGAAGACACCACCTTCCTGCTGTCCCTGGCAAGAGCTGGATCCCTTTCTCCTCCATTTGGCTGGAGGAAGTGCTCTGCAGACACCGACCCACGTCACGGCTGCGAGCGCGGCGCTCGGGCTGCTCCAGCCCAGCAGACAGCCAGCGCCTGGCCCGGTGCTTTACAAGGAGCCCTGCTGCCAGCGGTGCAGCCTCCTCCTCAAGACTGTGTTTTCAATTAGGGCTCGATGCGCAGATTGTGCGGTTTATTGGCGGAGGCTTCCTCCTGAGGCCCACCGATTGATTTATGAAGTTGATTAAAATATTAAAATAATTTTGCTTGATGCTGCAAACAGGCTGCAATGTGCATTTTTTATCATATTTGGTGCCGTTCCAATTAGCTCGAGATGCTCCTCTCCCCCTCCTTTCCTGACCCGCTTTGTTCACTAACAAATTACAGTTATCCTGGCCTCGCTTTTGTATTTATTAGAGATGATGCATATGTGCACGCTCTGAGCAGTTCGGAAATGGGATGGCTAGCAGCAGGGAGCACGGTGAGCCAGAGCTGTTTCCGAGTGGAGAAGGCATCCAGAACTGCCTAGCTGGAGCTATTTATTCCCATCTTCCTTATGTCACTGGCAAAATGAGGGTAAATCAGCGGAGGAGCTGGGAATAAAATCCGTCTACCATGAACAGCCAGCTTTCCTCCAAGAGGAAGCCCTGGGTTTCCCCTGACATCTTCTCTACCCACAGAGCCGATTTCCCCTGGTATCTGCAAGAGCCCCGAACATCCTCCATGTCCCTCCAAGAGCATTTTTTGGCCATCACAGAGCTAAGTACAACACTTGTACTTATGCTGATGGCCCCAAAGTTCAACCTCACCTGCCCCACCAGCTACTAAAGCCGCAGATGGAGCCAAACCCGAAGAACAAGGTCGGAGCCAGCACCCAGTGCCCAAATGCCACGTGATCAGAAATAAAATGCTTATGTCCAGGTGTTATGTCCAGAAACAGGAGGTATTTCACCACTGGATCAAATGTTGCCACCGTTCATCTCCCCTCTGTCCTCAGCACAGTGACACAGCAGCAATGCTTGTGCCAGCCTCAGACTGCAGCATCTGCATCTTGTTCCCACCCAGCATCTCCAGAGAAACCCGTATCTGCAGTGTCAGCGCTGAGGCCATGGAGCCACACTGGGGCTGCTCCCCACCAACACATTCACCCAGGGACTGCAGGGAGCATGCCCAGATGATTAATAACATTGTGAGTACGTGCACAACACACCTCCACCATGCTTTCTGCTGCTAAACAGGGGCACTGCTATGGCAAACTTCATTTATCACTATTTAAAACCCAAACAAATGACTACAGGGTGTTATAAATACACTTACAAGACGAGCTGTGCTGCGAAGACAGAGGGAAAAAATGAGCAGAAAGCAATGGAGGCGGTGGGAGGGAGCGCATCTCTGTCTGCTGGCTCCTGGGAAACAAGGCAGGATGGAAGTGCCTGTGTGACCTCTGTTACATCAGCCCTACGATGGGCCCTATGAAACTTCACAGATGTTTTACAACAGAAAAATATCAGAGCCAGGGAATATCCCCAGCTCCCTAGAGGAGAGAGATGAATTGGCAAATGGAAGGCTACAGCGATAAGGGAGTTTTTATAAACATAACCTAATTGTATTACTTCAAAGTCCTGAAGTTTATTGCCCTGTTTAATGATGTGTCTCGTTATTTATGGTGTAGCACAATGAGTCTGCTATTGATTTAATACACTTCCTTAAAGACCGTCATTGTCACAAGCAATAAAACGAAGCCATTCTGAGACAGCTCAATTATGTCACATCTCCATCACCCCACCCCAAGCACCCCCGGCACGTGGGTCCCCCCTGGGGAAAGATGGAGCTGAGGGGCAGGAGCAGGCAAGGTGGGTTCACCTGGCCCTGGGATGCTGCCCATGGACACGTGCTACAAAAAAAAACAAGACTCCTGCTAAGGAGAGTGGTGATGATGTGTGCACTGGGAAGAGAGGGTGATGGATGGAAAACAGCACAAATTAATACCAGCACTTGTGGCCGTGCCCATTCCCGCTGCCCTCCTCACCTTTCTGGTACTGGAGCCAGAGCTGCTGCTGGACCTTCTTGCTGGGGAAGTGGATGGCGCAGCTGAACTCAGAGCCATACAGCGCCTCCGCGATGTAGTGGGAGCCAAACTGCTGGATGAAGGAGAGCAGCTCCTCCCGGCTGCTGTCCTTGTTCAGGATCTTCAGGATGTTGGCAAATCCTGTGGGAGGGAAGCAGGGATCGTCACATTGGCCAGGCAGGGCTGCCAGCCACAGCCCAGAGGGATGGAGACCCCAGAGATTCCCTGCTCAAGATATATAAGTCCCTGCATTGGTACCAAATGCAATTTCTCCTCTCTTGCCTCCATGGTCTACATGATTTTTTGGAATCCACAACTGCTATTTACCTGGGCTGCAGCTTTGGCATCCTTCTATGAGTCTTCTCCTTAAGAGATTCCTCAAGTCATTTTACAGGGATGTGCATGTGAACAGAAACACATACACACACACACACACACACACATACACACACACACACAAACACCCTCCCGCCAGCTCCATCCTGTTTTTCAGGCTGAGACACCATCAGTGCTCTCCCCAAAGCATGTGCTTGGCCTTTGCTTTGCAGTAACCATAACCTGAGATGTTCTCCTGGTGTCATTTATGACAGGTTGCACTGCAAACCATCCCCAGTGTAAATACCCTGCAAATCAGTGACTATTTTTAGGAAAGCTGGAGACAGCCAAGAGAGACACACAGGGCTGGGCTGGTGGCAGTTCTTGAGCAGGGACTGCTGGCATGGGACAAAGACATGGACCCTCACTGCTCTATGGATGTGAAATATCATGGAGGTGTTGGTGACTGCACCGTGCCTTGGCATCATTTAGAGCTGGCTGATATAATTGGTTTGGGTCAGTGGTGGAACTGAAAACATACTGCAAGAAAACACGTCATAACTGTCACCAAAATGAGGTGATCCGGTTGGTTGGTTGATAGGTTGAAGGAGAAGGTTGGTTTAATAATAAAAGCTAGAAGAATTCATTTTGAGCTGAATCCAAATATTTTATTCAGCACTGAGTGTTATTTCATTCTGGGGCTGTGCAGCCTGTCTACGCTAAATCTTTTTTTTTTTCTTTCCCCATTTAAAAACAGGTTGATTTTTAAATAAAAAATGCTATTTTGAAATGAAATGGCAAAACATTTCAGGTCGCAACAAAACGTTTCAGCATTTCTGAAACAAAATGTGTAGCTATAAAAACATGGAAGTGAAATGTTTTGACATTTCCAGGATCCTCCTGCCCGCCCCTTCTTCATCTGTGTCTCCCTGCTTTATATGACCCACATTTACAAGTGCTTCAAGTCCTTTTCAAACCACATTTTTCAAGAGCTCGCTGTTTGTTGCGCGCACTTATACACAGCCACCTCCACACGAATCCTCTCTGCAGTGTTGCTGATAAGCTCAATCCTGGCTCTGACCCCAGCTCTTGGTTTGAGTGACCGAGCCAAACAAACTCCTTGCCTCAGTTTCCCCCTAAAAGGAGAAAAATCTATGCCTGCCTCTGCTGCAGTGCTGGGAGCGTGAGTTACTGCCTGAGCAGAGCCTGGAGGTGGGAAATGCTGGTGAGATGCTCAACACGACTGTGCCTTGGAGAACAAGACCACCACCCACCTGTCCATGTAGACATGTGTCTCCCTGCTGCTAGAAAACCTCACCTGCAGATAGGGTGATGGAGCTGAGCTTCACCCGGTAGAGGTTGCTCCTGACCCGCCAGTGCTGCACCATGGGGTAGCCCATCGCCTCGTCGTACTTGATGTCTCCTGCAAAGGAAGAAGTGGTGCTCAGCCCCTGCAGCTGCGCTCCATGGACACTAACACCAAGCGCTTGCTTTGCTGCATGCCGCAGGGGTGAGAAATGGTATTTTAGCAGGGGTGGTAACCTCTCTGGTGGGCATGTCATGGGGTATCTGGGTTGCTGGCAGGACCAGCATTGAGATGGCTGCAGCTCCTTGGAGCTCGTGGTGATGGAGATGCTGCCTTCCCGTGCTCGGGTGCACATGCGCTATCATAGAATCATTATGGTTGGAAAAGACTTTTAAGATCATCAAGTCCAACCATTAACTATCTCTGCCATGCCCACTTCTAAACCATGTCCCTTAGCACCACATCTAGACCGATTTTAAATACATCCAAGGATGGTGATTTCACCACTGTCCTGGGCAGCCTGTGCCAGTCTTTGACAACCCTTTCAGTGTAGTTTTTCTTCACGTCTAGCCTAAATCTTCCCTGGCACAACTTGATGCCATTTCTTCTTGTCCTATTGGTTGTAACTTATGAGGAGAGACCCACACCCACCTCTCTACACCCTCCTTTCAGGTAGCTATAGAGAGCAACCAGGCCTTCCCTCAGCCTCCTTTTCTCGAGGCTAAACAACCCCAGCTCGCTCAGCTGCTCCTGATAAGACTTGTGCTCTAAATGCTTCACCAGCTTTGTCCCTCTTCTTTGGACCCTCTTCAGCACCTCAGTGTCTTTCTTGTACTGTGGCACCCAAAATTGAACACAGTACTCAAGGTGCAGCCTCACCAGTGGGACACCCACTGCTGTGGTCCTGCTGGTCACACTATTCCTGATGCAAGCCAGGATGCCATTGGCCACCTGGACACACTGCTGGCTCATGTTCAGCATGATGCCATGCATCCCAAGGGATGCCAAGGCACTGGGGATTCCCAATGCCATTAGGACCATGATGGGATCCAGGGTACGAGAAGGGATGCTTGGAGAGCCCGAGGGCAGCTCATACCAGTGAGAAGCCGGAGGTCAGGAAGGGGCTCTGAGAGGACACCGCGGCACTGCTCCTCCACGGGCAGCGGGATCACCATGAGACCGTCAGCCAGCTGGGGGAAGTCCTTGATGAAGTTATTCTCCCTGCAGAGAGAAAAAAACAACTGCAAAGCAACGACACAGGCCACAGCCGGGCAGAGGTGCTGAGCCGCCCTGGCAGCATGGGGATGGACAGCTCAGAAGGGTGAGGGACACCTCCTCCGAGTGGGAGACCTAACAGGGGATGGAAAATGTACATTTATAGACAGACACCAAAAGAAATAGCTGGTATGTGCAGCTCGCAGTGATATTTTATCACACACAGGATCTTTTCTAACTGTGGCAGGTATAACATTGTATAATGGGCCCCTAATGAATTGTTTCTAGAACAACGATACCAGGGAAATTATTTGAAATGGTGAACAGACAGGTCACTGAGAGCCCCGGCAAGCAAAACGGTTCGCGCCTGCGCAAAGGAAACGGGAGGGAGGATTTTAAATATTGATCTTAGAGCCAAAATATAGGCCAGGAGACTCTGCATGTTCCTGGTGTGGAGACAAAAGGGCAGCGGACAAGAAAAAAAGGAGGTTCCTGCAAAAACAGGTCAGCTCCAGGGGCTTGGGCTAGTCTCAGGCTGGCACCGCCTGCCCCAGCTGCATTTCTCTTAATAGCTTTTCCTTTAGCGAGCTGCTGGGTTTACCTCCCTTCCTTGGTTTTACACCCCACAGCTCATCCCTGGGGGGATGCGCCATCATCCCATGATCATATCACAAGTGGAAACACCTCGGCAACCTCCGAGGATACCACTGTGGTGAGACACCGGGCTGGTGGAGCACTTCCCTGGGGCCCTCCTTCTGCTCTGTGGTCAGGATATGGCCCCTGCAACCTGTACTGATGCAAACAGGAGGCTGTAGCACCATGAAACCAGCCTAGGGATGCTCCTGGCCCCAAGACAGGATGAGCGGCTGCAAGAGGGGACACACAAGTGGGGCCACCTGGCACCAGCCTGCCTCCATGCTGCATCCCCATCTCAAAGCCTGATTGTGTCTCAGGAGCTTCAGTTTAGGTGCTGCTGGAGAAAAAGCGGTTTATTTGTCTGAAGGGAAAAGCCTCTCGCTCACACACGTGCTCACAAATCTCCTACTGATCAGGGATCCCCATGGCAGTGCAGCGCTTTGCTGTTCTGAGCCTTTTGCTGTCTTAGTGATGCAAACGGGAAACTGCTGAGGCTGAAGCTGTGTGGGTGGTGGGAAGCAGGGGCTGCAAAATTAGGCAAGTCGGTAAGAAACACGGGAAGGAGCGTGACGGTGTCTGCTGCTCTGCCTCAGCGGAGAAAAGCGAAAAGCATCAGTGCTACCGAATCCCAATGCCCCAGAGAGGTGCAATCCCACACCAGGAAAGTGGGATGCAGCTGTGCTGAGCCCTCCTGCCACCCCGGAGCATGGGGCCTGTCCCTTCCCTAAAGAGTAAGCCCTGCACCCCAAGGTCAGCGCAAGGTCCAGGCAGGTCACACCAGAGGCCTGTCCAGCCCCGCATGCCACCTCTGAGAGGACCAGGAGGACAATGGTGGCACCTTCCCAAGTGCTCTCCCACCACCCCACGCAAGGGGACAGACATGGCAGTGCCAGCAGAGATCAGCCATGGTGGACAGGGACACAAGGCATGGCAGAAACCACAAGACTGCATTAACCATGTGCCCTGCACCTGAGCATGGGGTGGAGAAGATGCAAAAAAACAGCACTGCCTCTTTCCTTCACACAAAGCCACCCAGATCTTGTCACCAGCACCCACCCGTGCCACAAGCCCACGGACCAGTTGTCCCTGGGCATGGGCCTGGCTCATCTGGGTGGCAGGACAGCACCTGGGGGTTGGCGGTCCATGCACAGGCAGCTAAGGAGGGAGAAGCTGGAGGAGATACATGCCAGTAAGAGGGGAACCTGCACACAGCGGCTACTGCTCAGAGCTGACGCCTGTGTGAAAACATATTTACCAAAAAAATGCACTCTGCGATGTCGCTTGCTGTAATACCATTTGCTGTAACTGCTTGGCAGTCAAAAGGTCGAGGAAAAACAAAGGGCAAGTGTGAGTCAAGGCGTGGGTGCACACACCAATGCATGTCCACAATGTGTTCCCATAATGGGAGGCAGCAGCAGCACAAGGCAGCACTTCACGAGCAGTTTGCCAATGCATTTTTGCTACAAAACCCCTCCTGCACCTCCTCTCTCCCTCCCCACCTCCAGCCCACTACTCCTTGCCACCCCAAAGCAGGGATGAGCTGAAGCCACATGGGGGGAAGCACCCAAGGGTGCACGGCGCAGCCCCCCGCAGAGCCCTGCCAGCCCTCACTGCGTCTGTGTGTGCAGAAAGGCAAACCAGGAGGGCAGGTGATGGGGACCCCCAAACCTGCTCGTGCCAGGTGACTGCTGCCATGGCGTGCCCAGAGGACTGTGTGCCCCGGAGCCGCAGCCAGCAGAGGGCTGCAGCTCCTCTTCCACCGCACCTTATTCATAATAACCCTGTGGCTCACAGCGCTGCTCACCACAGAGGCACAGAAAAGTTTCTGCCAGGCTTTTGTGCTCTCTGGAAGCACTGATCAAAGCCACCAGGCTCTATGCAAAGGGGCAGGACACAGATGAGAGGAGGGATGTGACAGCATCCCTGCACACGTGCCGCTACGCGTGCCTCTCCCTGGAGCATGGCCAAGCCTTCACACGGGTGCAGGACCACGTGCAGGGTTCACCCCTTGGGGTCTGTGCCATTTCCAACAGGCACGACAGCACCTTCATAGCCTCACAGTTCCTACCAGCCATGGAGCCAGGTTTATTCCAATGGGACCAGGAGGGAGTCCAGCAAACCTGCCTGCTCCCAGCACCTGCATGCCCTGCAACATCCTCCTCTGTCCCTTGTTCTGTCCCCTAGCATATCTTCAATGCTTATGGAGCAGATACTCGATACTTGCAGGAGCAGCGAGCATGCTGCTCTCTCCAGCACGATGCACACTGGATCCACTCGTTGACTGCCAGCGCTCTCCTGGAAGGGAGGTGCACATCTCTTGGGGTATTTTGAGTCATTATACAAGGAAATGCTGTTTGTCCCTCACAGCCTCAGTCCCCAGTAGCATCTGACCCAGAGTCCATTCCCACCTTGGGAGGGAGCTGACTTCCAGATAAATGAGTCTTCATGCTGGGAAAGGTCAAATGGCCAAAGGCTTTACTGAGCTCTCTCATGGGCAGGGTGGGCTGAGGAGGAAAGCAGTCACTTGGATTAAACTGGGTTCAAAACCCTGGTTTTGATGGACATGTTGTGTAACCTTGTCTGAGTCTCAAAATCCACACATTGCCTTGGGTGACACAGAAACAGACAGCAGCTCCTTCGTCCTGGGATGCTGGTGGGCTGAAGGCAATTCGTGGCTGTGCAGGTACCCACAGGAGGACACAGGAATGAGAGCCCACTGTGCCAGCATCCTCCTGTCCTTCTGAAACCAGATACGCAAACTAGAGATGTTTTTGGGGAATCTGACCTTAAATAATACACCCAAGGTCACATAATGCACTGCCATGCTACGCAGTTCTGCTATCGTCTCACACAGCCCATGGGAACAATTCAAGAAGGCCCAGCATCCCTGAGCAAAAGGGGGTTTTGGAGGAGCAGGAGAGCCTGATGCAGGCGTGGGGAGCAGCTGGAGTGCTGTGGTCCTCCTGGATGGGGCCACGGCTGCTGGGTCCTGGTCCATAGCACAGTTCTGCTGAGCCCTAAGGCACCTCATCCTCTCACCAAGGTCCTGAAAGCCAGTGGGATTTTGGCTGGCAGTAGTGAACGATAAGCTGCTGACCCACATCCATTTCATTTTCCTGTAAGCAACACCGCTGGGTGAAGGAGCAGCTCCTCCTCCTTGGCTCAGCCGGCTGTGCCTTCCCTCCTTTGTACTTTGCCCAAAGGACACGGCCTCCAGGCTGGGTTCTGCCCGCTGACCCTTTCACAGCCCCTCCTTGCTCCAATACAGCTCCCACTGCAAATCCAAGCATCAGCAGGCATGGGGGTTCCTGCCCCCCATCTGCCGCCAACAGTGGATGCACACCCTGCATCGCAGCGACTGGGCAAATATACTCATGAAGGGGTAAAAATAAAATAAATATAAAATGACCCCACAAGTGATTAGCTGATGCCCTGAAGCGTGAGATTTAATTACCCTTATCTGAGCCAGCACAGCTACAAATGTTAATCACATTATCATCCAGCATGCTTATGTTCAGCAGAGTGACTGTGCGAGGACTGCGCTTTCTGCTATGCAAGTCTGAGAGGATGCCTTCTCTGGCAAGAATAATTTATTAATCTTACTTCTTTCTGTCTTGCAATGGCTTGGGGAGAACAAGATGGATTTGAGGTTATTTAGTGCCAGCTTTTGAGCCAACTTTTCCTCGGAGGAGCTTTCCCGCTGCGGTGGCTGCAAGCTCACAAGAGCCCAGCCTGCATCTGACACAGGGGCACTCGGAAATAGCATCTTTTTAGCTTGTTCAACAAAACAAAATTGATCTGGAGTCAATGGGAGACAGAAAAGAGGGTGCCCTGTTTTCACAGCCACTTTGGAGAAGGTAAGCACGCTGTAAATCTCTCTTGCTGTATCTTCATGACCTCAGGTACCAGTGAATTACAAAGGCTTAATGCAAACCCTCTGAAGCAGCAGTTACTTACTCCAAATTTACTGGCCATTAATTTTAGCAATGCCCCACTCCTGTATAATGAGGTGGGATAAAAAAGGAGAGACTGGTCAGGTTTTGCCAGGCCCTGGAGCCCCCTCCAGCTTGCCAACTTTCAGCCCTAACCCCCATTTGCAATGATGCACGGTCGAACAGGGCTGTGGGGAGGGAAAAGCATCAACCCAGAGCTGCCCATGACCCCAAATTTACCAGGTATGGCCATCGGCCCCATCTGTCCACCAACCCTGATGCTGCAGATAAGACCTGTCCCCACTCTGCCTGTCCCTTCCCAGTGTGTCCCACTTCCACGTCAGCAATAAACAGCTCGACAATATTCAACAGCTGCCTTACCCCCTCGATTCAGGGAGAATTAGCATTTAAATTGAGGTGGTTTGGGGAGGTAAATCATGCCAGCGCCAGGGCCACAGGACCTGCGGGCACACACGGTGCTCCTCAGGTCAGCACGATGTGCCTACAAGCGCAGTGCTCAGCACCATCTCCTCAACAGGCCATTGAAGTGAACCCCCAGACCTGCCCCAAACTGCTCTGTGGGGCTGGGACCAAAAGGACCCCCCCCGTCCCATGTCCCCAACTCCCTCTTTCCTGCAGGGCTGGGGTTGCACGGCAGCGAAGTCACCTGCTCCGTAATGAGGATGTGTTGAAAAGGGCTCAGCCAACACCGGTGAAAAAACCATGGGCTCCATCTCAGCAGCTCTTTGATCCCAGCCCTGGAATACAAATCACAGCACCCTGCCAGCATGGCCGTAGTGGCACTGCTGGCGCTCCTCTTCCCTTGTCAGGCCAAACCTGGGGACACTGAAATGTGGGAGCCACGAGACTGGGCAAAGGGTAGCGGTTGTCACCAGGGCCTGTGGCTGGGAACACAAGATGCAAACACCACTAGTGACTGTGCCGCTGGGTGTGTGGAGCCATGCAGGGACCCCAGCCATGGCACAACGATGGTGACAGCCAGCAAATTACATCTAGATACAGGACTTTAAGACCTGGGACAGCAGTGACAGCCAGACAGAAGGATGCAGGCAGTGGGAGCAGCACTGCTCCCCTGGAGGTGACAGAACATCAGTGCGCCAGAACATCAGACTCATTTCATGGTAATCTCAAGATGACCGCTGCTGGTGTTTTAGTTCTTTTGTTGAACTGAGGACTCAACTCTGCACATGCCCAAGCCCAGGTCAGCAGCAGGTCCCTCCCTCCAGCACCCTGGGAGTCGCATGCCCATGCCCATCAGCATCACGCTCCACCAATGCTGGGCCGTTCCAATCTAATTTTCGTACAAATCATCACCAAACATCTCCTAAATGCTAAAGCCTAACTTCAGCCCACACAATTCTCGTGACACCACCAAGCACATGACGTTCACCATCACAGAGAAAAAGTGCATCCTCTTCTGAAACCATTTCTAAAGCAAACGCACAAGAATCTGCTTTAAGACAAGGAGATGGAGAAGCTGGGAGTGATAGGAGCAGAGATCTTCCACCACCACATGTGGCTCTGGCCAGCAAAAGCAACACAGCTCAGACGGAGCAACCACAGCGATGCACAGAGACTCCAAGAGGCTCCCTGGCCTGTCCCAGCTGCTGGCTCTGAGATACAGGGTCCTGGTGACATCTTTGGTGCCTCCTTATCACCTTTTATTATCCTCCCTGCCCTGCTTCCCATTATCCAGCTATTTATTTCTTCCAGCAAAGCGTGTGACCTGTGAGTGAAATCCTGCGGTAGGCTGTGGATCTTCCTTCCTCCGGAGCGCCTGTTGGGAACAGGCTGAAATGGAGTGCCAAGTAAAAACAAATTGGGAAAGTTACAGTTCCCACAGCAACGCTGGGCGCCTGTGCAGCAGGCAGTGTGCAGGCACACAAAGCTGGATTTATGCCTTAATTACGGAGGATGCAAGAGGAATCCCGTGCAAAGCTCTGGTTTTCACTCTTACACAACTTTGCAAATAGATGGATCATTCCCTTTGGGATTGAAATTTACCATGCTTAACCTAAGCTTAAAGGTGATTCTCTGCAAGAAGTTACCAAAAAAAGCTTAAAAAAAGCATTTTTGAGTGAGAGTACGAGGACAGAAAGCCAACATATCCCCAGCTGGCAGAAGGACCAAAGCCCAAAAACCAGAGTCCAACAGTCCCTCCCCTCAGACAAAGTAGTACCCAAGCTCTTAGCATTTACTGCCAAAGACCACCACAGTCTGCTCACATCAACAACAAGCAGCAAGGAAGGTGATGAAATAAACCCAGTGTATGTCTGACCCAACACTTTTCATCTTTAAGTTGCCATCTCCTTACTGCTACCTTGCTCAAGTCACATCACATAGGTGCATCATCACCTAAAACAAGCCTTTCCAGACCTCTCTGCTCCTCTCCTCCTTGCATGGGGGAAAAGCAAATGATTGAGTAGCCAAAACCTCTCTCCCTGCATGGCTCTGTATTAAGCATTGGGCTGATCTTGTCAGTGAGATAAGCAGTGGCTCCACCACTGCCCACATCTGGCTGGGCTGTGGCCTCAGCAGCCTTGTCCTGAGCCTGCAACCCAGTGACAGGGCCAGGAGGACACGTCTGAGCTGTGCGCCACCCCTTCTCCATGGGAAGGTCTGGGAATCACTCAACTGATGTGGCAGATGAGAAAGTGTTGGTGTTGCTTAGTGTCTGCCAGGAGGATCTGTGTCTTGCTCCATGTACCTGCTCTTCAAGTGTCTCTCTCCATTAGTTTTGCCCTCGCTGACAGCCAAAGGGTCTGACCTTGTCGTTTCCCCATAAGCTCAGCAACTTTGAGCTTTTAAACGATTTGGATGGGGAAGCGCTGTGAAGACAGACAGACCTCCGAGAGCAGCTCACGGAGTTTCTGCCCACTGCGAGATGATCTGGGGACGGCATCTCTATGGAGATGGTTTTTCTATGCCTGAGCAACTCAGAGCCAGGCTGGACACCTCCTCTGAATGATTATTTCAGCAGCGAGCTGAGCCAAGGCTGCGGGTCCTCTCACACAGGTTGTTTGGGTGCTGTTTGCAATCACTTCCTGAGCGATGCTCAAGCAGCTCCATGCCTGGTGCTGTCATTAGCGTCACTGGTAATGAGGCAACAAATAACACAACTCCCACTGACTCCAGAGGAGCCAGGACCACATGCTGGGACTTCCTGAGGAACCAGTGCAAGGCTGGTGCCTGACTCGTATCCAGCTCCTATGGGATTTGGGCAAGGAGGTCTGAAGCCATCGGGGTCTCCTCACACCAGCAGCAATTCCAGGGAATCCCATACCCCAGCTGCAATGCCCTGGGAAGCACAAGCACTGCCTTTACAATAATATTTGCCTTTCCAATGTAAACGCAGACCTGACTCTTTGCTCAGCACACACATCCATTCTCTTTTAACAGTTTGGGATCTTACGCATTTTTTTTCCCCTCTCCTAAGCTTCATCATTAACCTTTAAGATGGAGATAAGGTGTAAGAGTTTGGAAAGGAATCAAGAGGGACCTTGAAAATGAGCCAGGAGCAGTGTTAATACTGAGCTGCACATCATATCTCTTCGGTTCTTCTTTCCCCCCAGGGTGATTCGGACTGCTCTTGACTACCACCATGGTATTACAAACTCTAATGAGGTTTGGAAAATAAGAAACCCACTGCGGCGTGGGAGAAACTAATAGAAATTGTTTTGTCTTCTCTCTATTAGTCATTAGAAGCAGAGGAAAAACAGCCACAGGCAGTGGCAGGGCTGCAATATCACCACACATTTCATATGTTGGCATTCCGACAAAGGCATTTCAGCGCAGTTAATGTTCCTGCTTCCTCTCAACTCAAGGCCTGTGTACACCAGCATTCCCATGCAGGGCTCAATCAAGCCTGGGGCAGCCTCAGTGGTGCCCAGCACCCACCAGCCAGGGCTGCAGCACCCACTCAAGATGCCCATGCAGGATGCTTAGCCAGCCCACAGCTCTGCCCAGCACAGCCCATCACAGCAGCTCTACACCAAGTTGCAGTGCAGAACCCGGTGTTGCCCCAGGTCCGGGGTCAGGCAGGGAAGGTGAAGGCAGCTCCCAGGCAGGGCAGCACTCTGTGATGCATCACAAAGTGGCAGCTCCCCAGTGCTGCCAGGCAGCTGGAGCAGATGGTGAATTAGCTGAGATTTGCGACCGCATCTGCAGAGTTGCACTTCCGCGTATGAAGTTAATTACTGAAGGCACGAAACAACCCATGTGGTGAGCTGGGATGACGGCACCCTCAGAGAGCTCAGCCCTTGCCATCCTCTCAGAGAGAGAGAGACAAGCCCCGCTCCGGGGGCTCACAGCACCTTCCACTTTGCTGCCCTATTCCCTGCTCTGCGGGCCACTGCACTCTGCCTGATGACAAGTGGCAGTGCCATCACACCTTCCAGATGTTCGCCTGCTGCCTGCGGGTACAGGCACAGCTGGTGAGCGGCACCATCCCCCAGGAAGCCAGGGCACAGGCACGCAGGCTGCTCTGCACGCACCAGGCTGCTGTGGTCCATACTGGGGGAGAAAACTTGCACAAACACCCCAAACTTTCATCTCAAGAAAACTGTTATCGAAGCCCATGGGAGATTCCTCCTTGTGCAGCTGCAATTTGGGCAGAGTGGGAGCACAACAGTCAGGGAACATCACTGGGGGATGGGGAGGGAGGAGAGAGATGCTGGGTTGGTCCCCACTGTCTCCTCCTGCATTCCTCCACTCTGGGCCACGACTCCAGCATCCAGGCCAGGTCACACTGCCCAGAAACCGGGTACAGTGGATGATTTAGGAGACCTCCTAGGTTACCCCATGTGCCTTCAGAGTAGGATGCAGCAGGAGATGGGAGGGGTCCCTTCATAGCTTATCCACCACCTTTGGTGGGCGGTGGGTTCAACTGCTGGGGCCTAAACCCAAACCTAGCATGTACCTTCAGGTTTACACAGTCACGAGTTACACTGCAATGCACAGAAGGGCAAATCCTCCATCTCCAGAGAGATCACTTGGGATGGGAAAGAGACAAGACAAGATTTTCTGCTGCATCGAGGATCGCATCCAAGCCCTGCTGCTCACTTAGATGCAGGTATGGCTTGACAGCTGGCAGAGCTGCGGAGTGCTCGGATATCCTCATGCTGGTGCCTGCTCACGACTGCCCTGCCTGGAGCAAGGATTCGCATTGCTAAGTCAATGTCAAGCCGATTTAGTCCTTGGATGGGGAATCTCCATCGACCTGCACTGGCACTAGTGAGGAAGAGCAGTGACAGGCTGGTAAGTGTCAGCCTTGTCCCCAGAGGTGCCTCTGGACTGGTGTACATGGTGCAAGCAGCACAAACCCATGACCCATGCTCATGGTGACCACCAGGGATGTGCCCACATGCTGGAAACCCTCTGCTATCACAGCTTAAAGTCAGGTAGTTACAATTCACTGCCTTAAACCCTCTCACCTCACTCTTTTCTTTCTCTTCAGGCAAACAACCCTTATTTTAATGTCCCAAGTGGTTGCAGAGACCCTGTGCCCCAGGAGTGGCTGCACTCCACATTGCAGGAGGATAGAAGGAGCAGCAACTCCTCTCCACAGCCTGTGCACCACGGCAAGGCTCTAAAGCCAACAAGGACCCCCTGGGATGAAAAGTACTCCATAAATCCAAGCTGTTATTATTAAAACAACCTCCACCGCACCTCTTAATAATGCAGATTAACTATGCAATAACACCAGCTATAATTAGTATCATAAAAGGCAGAGCTGGGAAGGGCTAGTGGGTCAGCCAGGCGGGCTCACAGACAGCTCCCCACAGCATGGGGGAAGGGGGAATCTCCAGTGTGTCCTGAGAGCTTGGAAAAGCAAAGGCAGGCATGGCAGTGCCGGGAACCATGAAGGGAGTGGTGACAGGGAGGGGGTGGCACGAATTACAACACCTCTGCCAAACCTGGAAGGGAAGCAGAGCCCCACTCTTGCTTTACAAGTGCCCGACCTCTGCTCCCTCCTGTCCATGTGGGTCCATGTCCCCTCTCTCAAACCTTTACCCTTTCCTCACACTCGGGACTGGAAACAAGGGTGACACCATCAGCTTTGCAGAGGGTGAACCCTGAAGACCTCACTGAGCCCACTGACAGCTGTGTGGGGGGACATGGGTGTCCCCTGAGTGTCACAAGCTGATGGCAGCAGGGCAAGCTCCTTGCAGGAGGAGTCTGTTCCCCAAAGGACAAGCATCCCCCAGACTCTTCACCTGCTCTCCCATGAGAAGCTCCCAGTCCCAGGGCTGGGAGACATGAGCTTCCTGTATGCACACATGCACACCTTGCCCAGCAGCACTTCCGGACTGGGATCCCAGTGCCCACCTAAGCACCAGCACTCCTCCAACCAACCCAGCTAATGTACACAGCCTAAACCCCTATGCCCACTGCCTTCCTCCACCTCCCACTCTTAGAAACCCCATCATCTTCCTCACCTCCACCGTGCACCCACGCAGCCCTGGCTCTTCTCGCCAGCCATCCCGGCAGCGCTGGTGGTAGGAAGGCCAGGAAAGAGGGCTCCCTGCCTGGGTGCAGCACTGCTCTGCCCAATTAGCGCTGCTGGGTGACAGGCTCTGTTTGCGCTGCGTGATTAGCTGTGGAAATGCAAATCTGACCTACCTCCGCCACAGCAGCTAACAAGATAATGAATATTTTCATCAGCTGCAGAGAATACAAACATCTGCGCAGACACAAACGTGCTGCCGGGGCCAAGGGGGAGCGGGGAGCAGGGGCGTGGGGTGGGGAATCAGCTCCCTGGCATCCCTTGATGCAAGGCAGCAGCTCTGCTGCTGGGGGAAAGGAAAGCTCTGCCACCATCGTCTGGTCTCCAAGCCCAGCAAAAGCCTGTGGGTGACTCTCCGTGGGTGCTGGTATCGTTTCTAACATCAGAGTCCCTGCTCTGGACTGCGCCTGTGTCTACGAGGTTACCCCAGTGCCTGCACAGACTGGGATGAAATGGAGCCACTCAGTGGAGCATCTGGAACTGAGACAGGGCCACACTCACCAAGGATGTGCTGGCCCAGTCCTTAAATCCTACCCACACCAGGTGCAGAATGAGTCTGAAAACCTCTACTACTTAAAATACCTCTATTACTAACATCATAATCAGTATTTTTTCATATATGTATCTTCTGCCCTGGACCCCTGCATTGCCTTTAGGAAATTGCTGGCACTTGACTTGCTTATGTTTTACTAGAATAATAAAACAACAACTACCTATCCAGTGCAAAAGCATGTGGCTGCAAACTGCTGAAAATACCAGCTCAAAGCCACACAATCTGTTCTCCTTCTGAGTGGGATGCAAGCTCTGAAACCAAGCAGGGCTGATGCGGGCAGGATGCAATGGTAACCCAACTGACAGAGTGCTGTGCTAATCACGTTAGTCATTTATAGACTGCATTGATGAAATCTCAATGCTCAGCCTCACCATTGAGAATGCACTCAAAATACATGGAGTGTGACTGTGCAACTTGTTGTGAGCTCTGAAAAGAGCTGGATGGACTCAAGAAAGCAGCTTGGATGTCCCCAGTGCTAGGTTGAGGGATGGAAAAAATGGGATTAAGGAAAAATGTTTCATGTTTTCAGGGGCCTTTGGGGAACTGAGCAAAAAAGGCTCAGACGAGAGGTGTTTGGAGGCTGCAAAGCCATTGTGTGTGGCATGGCCATAAGCGGGTACCAGGACATCTCTGCCCCACAAGCAGCATTCCCAGCTGGGAGCAGGCAGTGCTCCTGCATGGCACTTACTGGGAGCACAATCACATCCCATAACAGCTCCACAGGGCTGCTAAACTGCTAACAACCCTCTTACCTGCTCCTGAGGACCAAGGTCTGAGGCATTAGCCTAGCTTGGAAAGACATCATTGCTCCCAACTAGTATGTCTGAGCCTTCAGAGTTGTGAACAGGTAATAGAATTGCAGCAACAAATAATAAAAAGAGGAATGAAATGGAAGGCAGCCACTGGAAAAGAGATCCATCCGTTATCCTGCCCTGAAGGGTAATAGGTAAACAAGGCGTTGGGGTACCGGCTGGCGCCAAGCTTGCCAGCACAGGAATAATAAACAGTGCAATTATAACTTCTGTGCTGGGAGGTTGCAAAGAGGGGGAAAAAATATGGAAAAATCAATAGCATTAATTTAACTAGTTACAGACGTTACATTTGTGACTCTGAGGGGGAGGCAGGACATACTCGAGGGGCTGGCCTGGGAGGCACCAGCAAAGCCTCTGCCCAACCTGCTGCACCCAGACGTGATGCTGCACCCGGCTGAGCGCCCATCCTGGCCCTGGCACCACCCACAGCTGGGGAAGTCACTGGGTGCATCTCACACGAAGGGGGAGCGATAGGGTGGGGACACCTCCAAGAGCAACCCCCCGGCAGGGCAGGTGCCAAGCTGTCAGCACGCCCTACCGTTGCCGCGCCGCTTTATTAAGGGCTGAGAAGCTGCGAGGGGAAGGAGTGACAGATTTAAAATTAACTTGCCAAACTCCCCATCAATATTATGACAATTTCCCGCATCGGTTCAGCGACCCGGCGCGCTGCCTGACAGCATTAACGTGGCTGCGCGGAGGCAGAGCTGGCTGCCGGGCTGGCAGCACTTGGGGCGAGCGGGGGCCTGTTCCTCCCTGTGCTACCCCAGCCACCTCGGGGCTGTGCTGGGCAGCGCCAGCCAGCACTCAGCACCCCCTCCAACCCAACCTTTCCCTTCCCCAGGGCTGTAAAGAAGCAGCAGCCCTGTTTTACAGGCGAGGATACGAGGAACAGCATCCTCGGAGGACCAATTTGCAGAGGGAAGGGATGCTTCCCATTTGTGGAAAGGTGCTCAGTATGGCACGGCAGCCCTGCATCCTCCAGAGACATCTGCTCTGGGTATGGAGAGGGGAAAACACTTTGTATTTAGCCTTTTTTTTCTCACCAAGCAGCGAAGGAGCACTGACAAAACCCCTCTCCCCTCCAGCCACTGAACCATTTTGGCTGCTTATCTGCCCCAAACACCCAGAAACATCCCGGACTCACTGCATCTCTGCTGGGGGAGATCAAATGTGGGCGAGCAAAGTGTCCCCTCTGTCTGGGGCTATGCCAAGCTGGAGCAAGAGCCAGGATAAGAGGAAGAGCCAGCGGCAGGGATGGGAAGAGACCAGGGTTAGGGCAGGCAGCTGCTCTCCGGGGAGTGCTGTGCCACACAGTGCTGACAGTCTGTTTGCCGTGCAGTAATAATCCAGTGAGTAAAGTTGGCTCCACGGGTAGTAATTTGGGTTTTCTCCATATTAATGGCATAAAAGCAACAGTCTGAAACTGCAAACAGCTCTTAAAAAAAAAATCTCTACTCCCTCGTGGCAAAGAGACGGCACAAAACAGATAAGGAACGAACAAACAACCCATTTGGAAAATAATCCCCTGGTGATTTGGAGATGGTGCGGAGTTCGAGCGCTGCCTCACCGTGAGGCAACGGGGGGAGGAATCGGTCAAATCTAGTCTTTAGCGAGCTGGATCCACCACTGAGCCTCCCAGCTAGACCAAGAGGTGTGACTGGAATAGATCAGCTCCAATCCCACCTATCTATTAACACCGCACAGCATTTCACCAGAGAGAAGCACCTTTCTTTAAAAAAATAAGAGGGATGCCCAAAAGAAGGCCACTCTGAACAGCAGCAGCAGCAATGATATGGTGCACTCCTCCAAGCAGGAACCTTGACGCTGGCTTGTCCAACAGGTCAGTAAAGCACCTCAAACCACCACAACGATAATTAGTGGTTATTAAGCTGCATCATGGAAAAAGTTGTCCGCAAGGCTCCTAACTCATGATGGCTCGAGCTGAGCTGCAGGGATGCTGTGGGGCTCCTGTCTTGCTTCACTGCCGCTGATGGATGGGGAAAGGGTCCTTGGCAGCATCATGAGGGGACGTGTGAGCAGGGACTGCCTCTGCGCAGCACAACGAGGTGTTGCACCAGTGCTGGTGAACATACAGAGCACATATATTGCACACAGTATGAACTGGTCTGGCCTCTGCCTAAAGGTACAGGCAGCACAGGAGTGTTCTGTTGAGCTGGCCAGACACAATAAGGACATCGGTGCTACACCAGCTTCATCCCAGTGCCATGCCGACCATGCGGCCATCAGAAGAGCAAAGGCTCTAATCAGCATTGCAGAGCATTGGGTGGCAAAGAGACCACCCCGAGCCCAACAGGATGGAAATACCACTGTAACTGGTAGGTGTTGCCCAGGCCAGGGTGTGTGAGACAGCTTTTCCTAGCACAAAGGCTTCCTCCCAACACCATGCTGGCATGCCTGGCAGATTGAGAATATCCTATTTATTAAAGACACTGAAGATGCGGCGACATGGGAAGCAGACACCATTCAAAGGACTGTCACATCTGCATAGCTAAAGGATCCCAGCAGTTATAAATCCCTCTAAAATACTCAGCCCCTTGTTCTGATAGCAGGTTCTTGCTCCTACTTTGCAGAAACAGGCTTTTAATCCCTGGTATTAGGCAGCTTCCTGCTATGTTTCAAATGCACCAAATTAAGGGCTTCTCTAACAGCTGGTGTCTTAATGCTCAGAGAGGTTCTTGAATATCTATGAAAATCAGAGGCAAATTACATCTTTTAGTTAATAATTTCTTCTCCATTAACCTCTTTCTCTTCCCTTGTTAGGAGATGATGTAACGGTGCTTCTATGGCATAACCCTACAACACACCGAGCAGCCTGGCCGCAGGGAAGGATGCTGCGCGCAGGGAAACGAGCCCTTCTCATCACTGCCTGGTGCTTCTGGAGCCAACCGGCTGCACGAAATGGGAAGGGGTGGCTGTGCTGACCTTCCAGGCTGCCAAAAGCACTTCTGGAGCAAGATGTGCTGCCTCCTGCCAGGCTCTGAGCTCTGCCGAACCAGAGCATCACACGCTGTAGTCTGCAAACAAACTTTGCAGGTCACTCTTGGTTCATACCTGCTTTCTCCTGCCCCTCGCAGCTGTTACACCCAGGAGTAGTCTCACAACCAATGCTGGGCACCAAAACCCTTAGCTGTGATAACGTGGTTGTGCAGAGGACTGGGATCCCACTGCACAGACCCTCACTGAGAAAAGCTGCCCTGCTCTGTGCACACTCCAGCCATCACACAGCCTCAGACTGCCCAAACCCACCATCCCTGGGATGCTCCTGGGCGGCATGACTCGCAGAAGCCACATCTCCCAAGATAATCTAGACCCATAGATAACCTCGCATGCTTTCCAGCTGGAATTTACCCAAGGACTTTTGTGTTTGCTTCCCAGCAGTGACAAAGCAGCCCTTAGACTCCAGCCCTGGCTGAGGCAGGGGAAGGATGATTTTCCAACCCTCCTGCTTTGTAGAGCAAAGGATGAGCTGCAGAGGAATTAAAGCGACTGCAAAAGGAGGTTTGGTGCTTAGGGACTGATGGCATAAGCTGGGGTTGGACCTCATTTGGGAGAGTCTGTCTGGATCTGACATTTCCAAGCAATGAGTCTGGGGACTTTATGAAGCCCCTAGTCCAGTTCATGGAAAATTTCAGCTCTGCAGCCCTTGCTCTGCTCTGACAGACCCAGTGATACTTGTAACGCAGGAGGGAGAGAAGGCAAAGAGGAGCCCACTGGGAAAATTGCCTTCGTGTACTGTCAATTCTCACTTCCAGCAAAGGCTGCGGCTCTGCCGGCTCCCAGCACTCCACTGGCTGTGGCTTTCTGAGCACCTTTGGGCTGGCGAAGCTCGTAATTCATCTGCCATCAAGAGAGCACAAGGCCAGGGTTCAATGTGAATTCATAGCTAGGAAGACTCAGCACTCAGCAGGGGAAAAAGCATGTAGAAAAACACAGTGATGAGCACCCACAACTGCAGCTAAAATCAGAGGCAGCAATGAGGTCTCAGTGCTTTAATAGGAGAAACGTCTCAGTGCACAGGCGGATGCTGGGCAAAGAAGAGTTGTGTCTGGGTGGGATGTGGGCTGGATCCTCTCCTGACCATACTCAGCACTGCTGCTTTGAAACTCCTACACCCACCTTGGGTCACACCCAATCAAAATGCTGTTGCATTCAGTGAAACAAAGAAAAAAATAAGTCAACTCATTTTCCAGCCTTGAATTCAGCAACTACCAGCAAGATCTCCTCTGTGAGCACTAAAAAATGAAGATCTGGGCTGTTCAAAGCCTGTTTTCCCCACCCATACCTGACCTTTGGCACTCCCGATGTACCTGGGATGCAGCTTGCAAGCATCTCGTGCTACTTGCACTCTGGTGGTGTATTTACTGTCAGATTATTTACGTTATTTCTTATTATGCTATACCCATGGCTTCTCCCAGTACTATAACTGGAGGCACTAAATAAAACCAGCTTACTTAGACTGAAAACACACCAAAGGAAATGCAGTGTAACAATTCATGTTACATGCAACTAAATGACAGAACCGATTGTCGCAGGATATTGCAGAGACAAAGGACATCGGCAGTCAGAGAGATGAGGCAACACCAACCAAGAAATGCCCATCAAAGGTGATTGAACACACTGAAACTAGGAGCAGAACAGGGCCATACCTGAAAGTCATCTGGAAAACCTGCCCTTGGTTGACATGCTGGCTCCTGTTGTTGTAGCCGTGAAGCATCTCCCCAAAGAGGGTGTCATTGAACTTGGCATCTGACTTCAGGCACTTGGGGCCCTCGCAGATGTCCGACAGCATCAGGCAGGACTTCCCATCCGGAGCCAGCTTGTACTCCTCCACGCACCTGCAGAGCAGTGGGAGCTATGTCAGATGGGCCACCCCAAGAGCCCTACTGCGGGATGAGTCTCTGCCAAGCCCAGCCGAGCATCGCCAACCCCCACAGCAGAGGTTGCAGAGACCGCATCCTCTGCAGCAGCTTGGTTGGGTAGCCAGCAAATGTGTGCTGGGTACCCAACACCCATCCTTCCTGCAGCAGCATCACCCCATCTGCAGCCATGGGCTCCTGCCTGGGAGCTGCCCCTGAGCCGAGTGGAGCTGAGCCAACTGCTTCCCAGCTTCACCAGTCCCTGCCCACCCGCTTCCCTCTGGCGCTGCTGCAGTGCGGACATGAATGTTCCCCAGGCAAGAGCAAAGCGAAATGGAGCTCCTGCCCTTCATGTTCACCCAGCAGTGCCCTCCCACAAGGAAGCAGCTCCAGCGTGGCTGCTCTCTGGCTCCTGAGTCCCACTTTCAAGCGTGTTGTGGGTAAGAGACGCATGCTCATCTGCAGCATACACTAAGGGAAATTGAGGCAGGCAGCCGGAATATGACTGAATGACAGACACTGGAGACATCAGCGGCATCTTTTGCATATGTGTGCAACCTGTCTCACCTCCTCCTCTTCTCCTTCCTCTGGCCTTGTCCCAGCTCCCTTCTGACAAGGAAGTCTCCGTTTCCTGCCTGCCCCTTCCTTCCTGTAGCCGCAGCTTTCTGCTAATGTCAATCCCACCTTCATTATCCAGGCTTGCTCCCCTCTCCCTTTCCTCTACTGCATTTCACTGCTGCAAGTGAAACTCCCACCCGTCTGTCGCACTTTTCCTTGCCTGTTCCCAATGTGCAGCTCTGCCTTGAAAAGGGATTATTAAAAAAAAAGAGAAAAAGTCTCTGTCCTTGGGGATGGAAGATTGAAATGCAGATCCCCTGCGTGGGCGCAGATGGAGACCACGTAACGTCCCAAGGTTTTTGGTGCCTGTATGGATTTCCAACCCCTTCTGCAGGCATGGCAGAGGCACCATCTCTCTCTTAGTGACTCAACTGCTCTGTGCTGCTAAACAACAATAAAAAAAGAAAGTGATGGGGGGGGGGGGAAAAAAACCAGGAAAAAGGGACAAAAAGAAAAGAGCAGCTGACATGGGCATTGCTCCCTGGGCTGTTCTTTCCCAGGATGCAGCTTGGCCAAGGCTGCGTGAGGTCTCTGCTGCACCTGCAGCATCAGGACTCAACAGATGCTCCTCAAAGTGACTGTTAGGAGTTTGGGGGCATTTCCTTCTCAAAAGGGCTCATTTTCCCCCTTTTCACCCTAATTCTTCCCACCGGGACATGAAGCAGTGCCTGGGAACATGAACCAGCCGAGGGATGCAATGTCAGAGCCCCTGGGTGTGGGCCAGGATGGGCGATGCCTGTAGCAGCTGTGCAGCATAAAGCCAGATAATCACTCGGCTCCTTTTAGAATATACTGCAGCCGGGGAGATTTTCCTGAGAGAAGATGCTAAATTGTGTAGGATTATAGGATCCTGGCCAAAATCAGGGATGAAACTCTATTTTAAGAAAGGCACAGAGGAGAAAAAAATAAATAAAAAAGTAGTATTTTTTAAACAAATCCTCCACCTTCTCCCTCCAACACGCAATGTACAATTTTTGGGTCCCTTCACAGTGAGTCACAGATCAAACCATACCATCACATCATAGGGGAGAGGAGGAAGGTGCATCTGCTCGCACTGTTCCTTGTGCTCCCTTATGCTTTTGCCCGCAGGCAAACCAGGTGCCTCGATTCCCTGCTGGAAGCCAGCTCCATAAAAAGCCTTTTTCTTGGCCACCCAGCTTCCTTGTCGCCCCCCCTGGTTTGGAGATGGGTGGCAGCAGAGGGTTGGAAAAGGGCATGGGTTATTTGTCTGCCTGCGGGAGACACAGGAGGGAACTCACCCGCAGAACATGAAGATGGTGCTGGATGAGGGGTCGTGGGGCAGTGGCAGGGTTTGCTGGAGGCAGAGCTGCTCGCAGCCCCCGTTGAAGCCATCCGAGCAGTCGATCCCTTTGGAGTAGTCGTAGCAACCGGTGCCATCCTTCATGGGTCGGAGGTCCTCGGGGCACTGCAGTGAGAGAGGGGACATGCTAAGGTCACCTGTGGGTCCTCAACCACTCTGGAGGCATGGCTCAGGGGGGGCTCTTCCCAGGGCATAGCCCACCCAGGAGCCAGAGGGATTTGTGTGTTGCACTGCTGAACTCCTTCCACATCTAAAGGAGATGAGTTCATCCTGAGTAGTGGATAAGGCAGCCCCAAACCCAGCCTTTGGGGAGGGGGCAAGGACCACAGGGCAAGAACCTGGTTTGCTGCAAAAGTCATGCACCACATACTCCCTCCAGAGAATGGTGAAATCCTCAAGGCAGCAGAATTAGACAGTAAGGAAGACCTCAAGCCAGTGTGGGGTGATGTGTGGCAACATACTCCATAACGTGCTGGAGAAACACTCTACATTTGTTACCTGTTCCTCTGAGATGCAGAGAAGTCTGGTGTGACCCAGAAAAAACATCTCAACACCTGGGACCAACCCAGAAAACCATCTCAACCCATGCCAGGCAGATCAGCCAACGTGGCCTTGGCATCATCTCCAAAAACATCTCATTGCATCCTGCATGAGGAGGCATTGGCGGCAGGACCAGCCTGCGGTGGAGGCAGGAGTGGGGGAGGACAGGATCACAGCCCAGGCTCAGCACAAGAGCTTTCCACAGCTGAGAGAGCCATGCTGAGTCACACAAGCTGGGGATCTGGCTCTAGCTTTTAATTTCAGTTCCCCAGCTGGCTTTCCTTGTCCCCAAAGATAAAAGCCAGCAGGCGGCAAATGTCATCAATAAATTGTCACCCAGATTAAAGCACTCTCTTATTCCACTTGCGTTATTTATCCCTTTTCACCAACCACACACGCAGACAAACAACAACAAAAAGGCCAGTCCTTGAAAAAATAAATAAATCTTGCCTAGGAGCAGCTCGCAATTAAAAATGCATTATGGAATTTCTTGCAGATGAGTTAGACAGGAGGCTGTACAGGTAGTGACGAAGGCAGGTTATAAATGGCCCGCGTCAAGCAGAAGAAAGGTTATAAAATAGCTTAAAAAAAGAAAATCAATTTTCCGTGTGAGTGAAATGCTGTACATATTAATAAAAGTTCAGGAGACCCTGGACCCTGCTCTTGCTGCCACAGGCAGGGTCCCAGGAGCTCACTCTTGGCTACTCAAGAAGCAAACTGCCCGCAGGAGACATCAGAAAAGTGCTTTAGGGAGTCCTGGCCCACCACATCCAAATGATGAGAAATTTTTCTCCACCCTCAAGAAACCCTGTGCCATTTTCCCATGGCTGCAGCATCAAAGCTGCTTCTGCCCCATCTGCAGCAACCGCAGTGTCTTGGGCATCTCCGTGCTTGATGCCCTTTGGACACCTCGCTGGTTCCCTCAGCTCTGCAGCTCGGGTGGACCTTGCAAACCTCAGCACCTTCCTTAGATAAGTTGGGAAGGGCAGGCAAGGGAAGGCCAAGAGGAACAAGACTTTTCTAGCCAAAGGATGTTGGCAGCAAAGGGCTCTGGAATAGCATAGTGCCCATCTCTGCAGAGCAGGCAGGGCACGGGCAGGGCACAGGCAGGGTCCTGGAGAAGCAGGAGTCCTGACAAGGCACAAAGCAGCAGAAGCCAGGGGAGCAGAAGGCTTTCTATCCACATATACAGAATAAATATGAAGGTGGAGAAGACACCTAGAACAATCTGTGCTTTTCACCACTGAGCTGCCTGGGAAACAGGATCAGGATAAGGGTGTTTGGGAATCCACAGATACAATGCTTATCTCCTGCGGTCTCCTCTGTGTCTGCCAGCCCAACTGTAAGAGTAAGAGCTGTGCAAACTGGCAGAAGCACATCTCCCTGGAGGACACAGAGGGCTGACTGCAAACGGCATCTTCCACTCCACAGCACCGCATCCACTTCTCTGCTGCAGTCCCCATGCCAAGGGGGATAGGGAGGTCTGGAACTCTGCTCAAGTCCCCTCTGGCGCTCCCAAGAGACCTTCCAGGGTGCTGAAGGCAACTGGATGGGACCTTAAGTCAGCAGAATTTACAGGATCATAGCTGGAGGATCAGTCATGGCTTTTCTGAGCTGTCACTTGGGTCCCTTACCCTGGCACTGATCCATGTGCTGAGCTCAGTGTCTCCCCCAGCCCACAGAGGAAGAGGATGGCTCTTTCCCCGGGCCAGGGCTAGCGGGTCACCAAAGCCCTCCGTCCCTTAGCCCCACTTTGCTCAAGGCCACCCTCGGGTTATTTCTACAGTTTGGGCTTTCAATCACAATAAAATGCGTTTCCTTTCTATTTGTAATTATGCATCCTAATACGCATTAATTATGGCAGGCAAATAGCTCAGCACAGAATATGCAGAAGAAAGCCCCCCCCTCCCCTGGATAGCCCAGAGCTAACTCGCCAGCCGCAGTAGCATTACAGCAAGAAGCTCTCCAGGGAGAGAAGGCTTTGGTAGCCAACACACAAACATGGGGATGTCCCTTCTTGGAGGGGGACAAAGATGACAGGAACAGAGAGGCAGGGGAAGCAGCGAGCTCTGCAATTAGTGCCAGGCAGCAAAACAAACAGGGAGGCAGCAGAGGGGCATCAGCAGTCGCCTGTGTGACGGGGGTTGCAGGGATGAATGGGTGGATGGAGCAACCATTGGGCACAATAGAAACTTTACTACAGATCTCCCTGCCCCTTAAGTGGAGGATCTGCGATTTGGATGTCCCACCAAAAGATCAGAGCAAGGGGAAAACTGAAGTCCGCTTGGGTGCAACTAAGTTTTTGCCCACAGTAGCCAGAAATGACCCAGGAAAAAGCTGGCTCACACCAATCCTGACTCCCTGGGTTGTGCTGAAGGGTTGCTCTGGGCTCCTGAGCAGGCTCACAAAACCAGCGCTCACTCGGCATTTGCTGGGCTTTTATAAAGGACTAGATCTGTTATTGCTGACATTGATTTGTCTGGCTTGGGCAGCACAGAACCAATAATTACGGTGAGTTTTAATCAATCCCCCATCAATTCAGCTGCAGTTCAATTTGCGATCTGCCTTGGCAGTGACACAGACTGGGGGGGCAGCGTCAGAAAATGATTAGAAAATCAATAAGCAACTCAGCCAATAACTCTGTCTGGGCGGTCAGGGGTGACACGTCCCTCCCCAATGGGAGGAAAGCTGGCGAGACGTGGTGCCCCAGCAGCCCTTGGCCAACCACCTCCACACGCCCCTCGTCTGGATTTGGGATGGTTCCATTAATCCAGGGAGGCAAAGGGATCCTACAAACCGTTAGATAGCTCCTCAAAAGAAAAAGCTGTTTATGGTTTGCCACATTAGACCCACAATACTTGGGAACCTGCTTCAAACTCCCAGACCATCCTTCACCAATGGAGCTGACAAGCAAAAATATCTCAAAGATTTGGTACTTAATCCATGCTACGGAGACAAAAAAGGAGGTAGGGGGAGATTCCAGCTCATGGTCTGCTCCACAAAGCCAAGAAGAAGCTGTTACCATACAAATGTAATTCCACTGCCTTGCGAATCCACTCCATCTACGCAGCAGTGAACTGGTTTCTCTGTGATGACGCCCAGCCCTGAAAATTGCTCTTGGGAGTGGAAAAGAAAACTTAGTTTCTTGTTTTCTTCTGCATTAGCACTGATAATACAGATCCGACAGCTACAATGCAGCAACCCTGCTGTTACCGATAGGTTTGCGAAGGTGAAACTGCCGGCAGCTTGGTGAGGGTTTGGCTGATGGCACAGCCTGGCACCAGCTTGTCCCCTCCTAGTCACACTGGCAGAGCCCCCAGGTCTTGATTTTTGCCATTGCAGTCAGCAAGCGAGCTCTAAGTACACGTGGAAGATAGATATGCTGAATAAAAAAGTGCTATTTTTACCTGGGTTTTGGAGAAATGGGCTTTTTTCCCTTTTAAATGACATCTCCAAGGTGACACAGAGTGGCTGAGCTGGCAGGACCTGCTGTCATGTGCCCTCTGCCACTCCAGGAAGGCCACCAGAGCCAGCCTTGCTGATGCACGGGTCCACGATTTGGAATGAAACGGAATGCCTGTGCCCACCCCCACACAGTGTATGAGACCACATGGCCTAAGCACAGCTCCTCCACCCACTGCCACCATCCTCAGCACGGCCAGAGCAAACACAACGAGAAGAGCATCATCTTCAAGGGGACAGCAAGCATCTGCTGAAACCCGTACAGGGTTGTGTCTTTGGAAAATAAGTATCTGGACGAGGCCCTGCTCACGTTAGCAAGCAAAGGCTCCTTTTTTTTCCCTTTCTCGTCTACAAAGCTCATTAGCAGTGAGACAGGTGAGGGGGTCACTGGAAATAAAATCCGAGTCTCATTACTGACACAGATCCCCAAGACGAGAGGACACCAGCTCTCCATCTGAGCTGCCTGCCAGGGTTTCTCAGCTCAGCTCCTCTCTTCCTTTATTAAGTTTAAAAAAAAAGAATATTTAATAAAGTGTTTCTGTAGAGAGTAAACTGCCCTTTTTATTATTCTGCTCTGTTTTCTCAACAACAGCAGCCTTTTTGTCAGAGATAAAAACTCAAACTTCTCCTGCACCAGGGTTTGGGAGGTGATGCTCTGGGCACAGCTTGGCTCCTCAAAAGTGCACAGGGAAGCTGACACCAACCCCCTGCTCCCAGTGCTGCTCTGGGTACCAGCACCCATGTCTGGATGCATCCAGAGGGGAAACACAGTACCCTGGGCCCTATGCAGCTTCCCCAAGCTGCATCCTCAGCACCACCAGCCTGAGACTGCACAAAAGGCAGCAGAGGCACCAGGGCAATGTCCAAAGGCCCTAATGACCCTGCTTTGTTTTGAGGCATTCTCACTTCTCACCAAGGAACCTCTTCAAAAAGCATTAATCTCAGGCACTGCTGAGGTACAAGCAAGAGCCAGCATTTTAATGAGCTCCAAACAATGCACTGGCATGTATTTTATTTGCTTGTTGGAGCTCAGAAATCATACAAATGCAGTAAACTCCTCTGTGTGTATATGTGTGTGTGTGTACATATATATATGTATATATTTGGACAATTTTGGCTTATTGTACCTTCACTTTCTTGGCCCAGAAGGCCCCCAGCGATCATTGCTCCTCAGCAGCCGCAGGACCAGAGTCAGGCTGTGCACAGCCCAGTCTCTGCTGGTGAGATTTATCCCTCCTGTCCTAATATATTGGCCAAAAAGCTGGTTGCTAATGTGCCCGATGGCTCCAGGCAGTCTCTCTGCAGGGCCACCCCTGCCTCATCTCCTCAGAGCAGTGCTGTCCTCATCACCCCAGCTGTGGCAGACCCCGCCCCGACACCGCGCTGCAGGGGAGCATCCTTCCCAGAGGGAAAAATTACAACTGTTTTCTGAAATAACAGTCATTATCTTCCCACTCTTTTCCCCCTCCCTCCCTTCCCCCTGCTTCCTTTTCCCTTTCAAGATCATCAATCATTATTTTAGCCTCAGAAAATCAAACCCATCTGTCTTCCAGGCTCTGGAGCACACACTGTGATTGCTCCCGCTCCTTAGCTTGGTCCCCCCGTGACAGTGGGTTGGGGGCTCCATGGGGGAGACCAAAGCTCCATGCAGTGAGACAGCTTCTCCTTGCCTCTGGCCACCACATAGCTCACATGTGGACTGTCTCGGGCAAATCACTATGTGTATGCTTGCATCGCAAGTCAAAGTGGGATGGACTCATATCAAGCAGCTGGTGGGATGCTCTGTACACAGATATAAGCGTTCAAAGCTCCTGGAGCAAGGAAATCAAGCTAATGGAAACCTGCCAGCAGCTTTCCTTCCAGAAGTCACCAACAGCCCATATTGAGGTGTGCTGGCATCTCCTGCTCATCAAGGCATTTCCCTTCCTAGCCGCAGCCAAAGCTGGCATCTCCAAATACCTTGGGGAGACCAAAAATTCAACTCCTGCCCCACCTGACAACCACGCTACAGCCTGGCCGCAACGCTACATACCAAATCCTACAACCCAAACCAAACCCAAAGATCCAACCCAGCTGTGACCACAACACATGAAGCATCCCAGTCTGCTGGGGAGGAGAAGGACAAGAGCCAGTGCCAAGCCCTTTGAGGAGCCACTGAACAAGCAGAAAACTGGTGGGCTTTCACTGTCCTTTTCTTCTCTCTCTTCCTCAAATCCCACTTTCATCACAGGTAGTTACCTGGCTTATCGAGATAAATCCAAATCCGCAGGCTCCCTGGGAGGGAGGGCTTGCTGTTGAGCTCAGGGGGCTTCTGCTTCCAACCATAACATGCAAAAGGAGTAGTCTTCTGCTCCGAGCCAGCTAAACTTTAAAGGGATTAGAAGAGAATGGTTTCCTCCCCATCTCCCTCCCTGGCATCTGCATCTCCAACATAATTAGCTAGGTGCCTCGTAAGGCAGGGACAGATGAGTTTTTTATTTTTCAATGAACAATTGTCTGCCAGAAAAATGCAGATTTGATGAAGCTTAAGTGCTTTGTGGGATTCCATCAATTACATCTCAAAATTCATTGGGAAATTAGGAGAGCATATAATTTTGACAAGGTTGAAATGTTTTGGTTTCCATTGCCTAATTTTGTTTTCATTTCAGGCTGTGCGCTGGGATAATGCAATATATAACATAAAACTCCAGATGATAAAGTTGGAATTAAATGTTTTCCCCTCCTTCATAAAACGGAGATGTTGTGAACCAAAACATTTTGGAACTTGCATGTACGTGGGGAGTTTCTGCACAGCATTTTGGTTTGGACTGAAACTTCAAATACCCAATTCCCCCCCTGGAATACCAGGTCTCAGCATCATCCATTTCATTTTGAAGTACCTCCCCATGGTTCCCAAGCCACCCCCGGGTGACTTGTGCTGGAAGGAGAAGACCGGAGAGGCAGCTACTGCCGCACACCTTCATTTCTAATCCCATTTTTCCCTGAAACAGTTACGCTCTTAAATTAAGCTGCTCCTCTGCCCCACTTTGCAGCTGCTAAGGAACAGCTCATCATTTTGATGTGGAAGAGAGCAAAAGAGAAGGGTTAGCTCCAGACAAGCTGTGCTAAGGCTTATATGCCTGTGTGGACCATGCCAAATTTCTCTTCCTTCACCACCTAAAAAAGCTGGGACTGACACAGCACCGGTGTCACCATGGGCCACAACTTCATTAAGAGTCTCTCTGGGAGATGTTCTTCCGTCTGCATACTGCTGAGCCAGCAAACTCCCTCCTGCCTGGCAGACTGACTCCGTGACCATGGAAAGGAACAGTTCACATCATCCTGGTAGGCAGGATTTTTCTCACTCAAATTAGAAATAAGCCTATGCTAGAGGAACCTCAGTCTGTGAGCAGGGAGATGGTGCTGATTGGCAGGGTTTGGTGTCTGTGCAGAACAGCAGTGCCCACTGCCTGGGCTCCTTGGGCTCTCCCAGTGCTTGTCAACACCTCTTCCAAAGTGGGACAGATCCTGGAGCACAGCTATGCTGTGAGCCCTTCCACATCCACCTACAGTGCCTCTCCAGGAGGTCCTCACGGTGGTGAGACTCCCATCCTGAAAGGCACCACAGGGCTCAGACACTGCACAACTGTACCTGCCACTGCCTCCTCCTGCAGTGATGCTGAAGATGCTCAATGCGCACCAGAGGGGAATCACCCACCTCTTCGCTCACCTCACATACTTAGACCAATGTTCACCTTCCCTGGAAAAAAAAACTCACCCTTTTTATTCCTCTGGGGCTGCAATCCTGCCTTGCTGGGTCTTGCAAAAAGACACGGCCATGGGGCAGCAGTTCCAAGCAACCCTCCTTCTCCCCAGGCAGACAAGAAGACTGTAATCAGTGAGTGAAGCTGAGCTGAGAGACAGGTGGGGAAACTTGAATATAAGCCACATTACAGGTGTTTCCTTCAGCCTCTCAGGGCCAATTCATAGGTTTGCATCTCAAATTATAAATCACTGACACTTTTCCCTTTTTCAGCATCCTCCCTCCTGGATGAGCAGATACCACCGAGCTGGTAGAAGAGATCAATGTATATTCCTTTACTAGCAATAATCTGACTTACTCCTCCAGTTTAGGTTGCTGTGATCCCTGCAAGATGGTACAAAAAGCACATTGGACTCAACAAGCAGAGCAGAGCCACCAGATTTAGAGAAGTTCACTGGGATTTTGTTTTCTTCGGAAATGCCCATGACTTCCCCAGACCTGACAGCAATTCTAGGGTGCAAGTAGGAAAAAGCAGCAGAGAAACACGTCTTCTAGAGCTTGGGGGTTGTTTTGTTATTTTGGCAGGTAGGGCTCAAAGGCAAGGCATCAGTTAGCAATGCTAAGGTCCTTGCAAGGTTCCAGCTCACACTTCTTAACATTACCCAAAATAAAAAAGCCTCCGATAAGAAAAGAACTGCAGAAAACTTTTATGTACTAATGCCATCTACTGGGTACAGGTAAAAATAACAGAAAAGCCATGAAAAGAGGGGGGGAAAAAGGGCCCCACAGGAAGTGTGGGATGGAAGCTGGGGAGCTGTCACCCCTCCGGGTGGGCATCCCACTGCAGAGCCTTTGGGGTCTTTCAGGTGCCACCTTGTAGGCAGGATTTTAACCCAGCAAAGCAACGTCCCCATTTCTCCTTCAGAAATCCAAGGAGACCGCCCTCAGAGAGCCTCCACCACGAACTGCACGAAAACTGCCCTCGACATTTTAACCAAGTCCTTTTAAGGCCAAACAATTAGGTAATGGCAGAGCTAAAAAGCCCGAAGATAAATACATCCCCAGTCCACACGGAATTACTGGAAGCTGTATTAAGGGCACGAAGGAACTGGTAACAGATGATGATTATATATAAAAGGAATAAGAAATCTTTGAGATTTGTGCAGTTCCCTGGTTGAGCTGCTAGGCTCCAGCTTGGCTGTGTATTAATTGCTTACAAGGCTGCATGTATATTTTATGCTCAGTACCTGCCTGGAACATTTGTTGGATTTAGCCTTGATTGATGAACCACTGATTATATACTTCTGTGGTCCTCGGCAAATTAATAAACTGTTGACTTGTAAAGATTAACAACATGTCATGATTCGCGAAACAGCGTCCAGAGTAAAGCTCGAGCAAAGCTAGTGCTAAAATTAGTACGCGAATGCTCCCTGAACTCTATAAAAAGGGGATAGCTTAATTAAATTACATCCCGATATTGCCCATAGCACTTACCAAATTGGCAAATTGAGTTCACAGCAGTTCAGCTTTAAAACTGACTGGCATCCCTGAAAATTTGCAGCAAAGGACCCCAGCCCTGCTTGCTGGAAGCCCAGCTCACACCTGACAGAATTCGGGAGCAGGAGTGGGGTAAGGAGGGGACTCATTGCCCAGTGCAGGGACCAGTGCAGAAGGTGCCGCAAGGTCACATGCTGGGGCTGCAGCAAGCTCCAAAACTCAGCTTCTTTCACCTGAGAAACCCACTCAGTACCACAAGCACTACCTAGGGCTGGGGACAGCACTTTAGGCTTTTCCTCAGATCAACAGCCACAGACCATGGTCAGAAACATGGGGCAGTACCCCCCCCAGACCTCTGCTGTGCTGTTGCTGGGACATACAAGCAGAGGATGAATGCAAAACATCGCATGGGAATGGGAGAGCTGGGACTGCTCCTGGTGTCAGCTCAATGGGAAGTGGGGAGAGACACGGAGTGGAGTGGAGGTGCAACAGCCATCTCCAAACTCCCCCTGGGGAGCTCAGCTCTGCTGTCCCAGGCTACAGCTGGGACTGTGGATCTGGGGGAGCTTCACCCCACAACCAGGGGCTGTGAAGAGGGGCAGAGTAGTCACACTCCTGCAGCAGGGAGACAAAGGGGCAAAGAAGCAGACTGGGGAGAGACAGGCATCACTATGTTCATCTTCTGTCCCCATGGGATGCATGGCCCCCAGGATCCCAGTGGGGGAGCACAGCAGAGCGGGGGAGGGCCCCCATGGCATCTCTTGCCCACAGCTCTCAGAGAGGGGAAGCACTCCAGGGCGATTGCTCCTGCTGCTTCTTTCCTCCCTCCTGCCTGTGGTCTGTTCTCTTCACAGAAAGCCTCATTTAGGCATTACAGAAGTGTGGGGGGGGTTATTTTCCCCAGGTGACAGAGTTTTCAATTTCTGCCTCTCCATGCACCAGTGTGGCAAGCACTAGGCCTGTAATTTATTGACAATTTCTATCTTAATATATCCTGACTTTTAAAAAGAGGCATCTCTTCCCAGCAGCACAGGGCGATCAGAGTCCTGATTGCTTGTGACAGTGTCTGCGAGCCATGTTGGTGTTCACAGCAAAATTACATCCCAAAAAAGGGGAAAAAAATCCCAAAAGACCAGAAAGGCCCTGGAAAAGGGAATAAAATAAAATGTCAATGGGAAAAGAAAGCAGGAAAGGGAAAGGAATGGCAAGGGGGAGATGGCACCAGGCGCTGCTGGTGACACATCAGGCTGTCGTGCTAAATGGCCTTAATAAGCAATTGGAGAAGGGGATAATGAAAATGCCACCCCTGGGATGGCCCCGCTCTAGCCTGACCTTTCCTGACTGCCGTGTGTAAACATCTTCAATAAATAAAGAGACACTTAACTCCCGCCTCCACCGAGATGGGGCGTCGGGGGATCTGCCTGTGGTGCAAGGGAGAGGAAGGCACAGAGGGGTTTGGAGGGGTGGATGTAGGTTTGCAGGACAGGCGAGGGCGCGATGAGCTCTGAACCCCCTTGGATGTTACCACCCACTGCCTGGCAGGCAGATGGCTCCTACAGCAGACAGATGAGAAGGGATGCTCCAGGTTTCCCCAGTTTCCCAAGGCTCTTCTCCCACACCTCTGTGTGTAGTACTGGATTTGCACAAGCTCTGCATGCAGGGAGGGAGTGATTTTGCTGTCAGGGAATATGGGTTAGAGCCGGGAGAGGTGCTGACCTCTGCTGCTCCCACCTGGAAGAGTGGTGAAACCCCTCTGTGCATCGATGGCTGGGAGCAATTCAGAGCCTCTGCCCAAAACCAATGGTTTGTGGTCAAAGAGGTCTTCTGCAGGGGGACTGCAAAACCTGGGACCTCATCGGTTGTCTGGCAAGATGTGAGCATGTTCAGAAACAAATCAAAACTCTGAGGGTGGCGGAGAGGCACAGAGCAGGAGAGGATGCAGAGATGCGTCATCTTTCTCCCACGCTGGGAAGCACAAGACAGGAGAAAAAGCGTGACTGCTTTCAACCTGTGCTTTCTTGACAAGCAGGAAAATGACCATCAGCCCCAGGCATTTTTCTTCTGCTCATCTGAGCCCCCAGGCTCCTTCCCTGATGTCCTTAAGGCGTATGTGATTTGATGTGAAAGCCCCAGGGTGGGGAGGAGCCCACCACCAGCACACACATCCCCTCGACCACATCCCCAGAGAGGGAGCAGGCAATGTCCCTCTCTGGCTCGTCCCCAAACCAGTCAGCAGCCCCGGGGGCCAGCAGCCACAGTACCTACCACACAGCCTGTCGAGTCCACCTTGCGATCTGAAACACACTTGAAGTTGCGAGTACAGCCACCGTTGTTGCGGGAGCAATCTCGGACAGGCCCAAAAGAGGAGAGCAAGTCATTGATGGTTTCGAAGTAGGTGGACAGCATCGCTTCTTCCCTTGGAGAGAAAAGGCACCGTTAGGGCTGGCAGGGAGCTGGCAGCACATCCACAGGGCAGGGCAATCCACAGAGAGAGCTGCTCTGGCAAAATCACGGCATTTTCATTAGCAAAATCCAAGTCAAACGAAGCTTCCCAAGAAAATTAAGGCTTTGTGATTATGCTCTTTGTAATAAATTTGCTGCATAACATCCAACCCTACGCTAGACAACAGCAAATCCATAACTGTGAAACTCCTGAGCGTTTCACAGCTGGGTTGAGCCTCTTCAAGCACCCACACCTTTTCCATCACTTACGGCCACTGCCAAAGCTGGAAAACCACATGAAACTTGACTTCCCACTTGCTGGGATGTGGATGCAAAGGACCATCCCTGTGCAATGGGTTACTTGGAGCAGGGGGTGCAGGGATGGGTGCAGGCACATGATGGCTCTGCAAAGCCCTGGTCACAGCCACACTGTGACTTCCCTCTCTTAAGCAAGTGAGAAGTGTAAACGTCTGTGAATTTACTGGCCATCTTCAAAGCACATCTGAGATATTAACTGATATCTGCAACCTATCTTGGGCAACAGATCCAGTCACCCTTTCACTGCTGAGAGAGAGACAAAGCCATTTACCCAAGGCCACAGGACAAGTCACTTGACCTCCACCCCCTAATTATTACAATAATCTCCCAGGGGAAGTGGTAAATTCCCCTACACTGGTCAGTTTTAAGAGTCAGCTTGACAGGGCGCTGACTCATTTAAACTGTACTTTTACCTTGAGAGGTTGGACTGGATGATCCTTGTGGTCCCTTTCAACCTGATATTCTATGATTCTGTGACATCTTTATACACAGGGGCCTGCAAATAAACACTGACCCCTCTGACCTTAAAATACCCACTAAGGCAACACTAGGAGTCACAGGGGGGATTTATTTCCCTTTAGCATCTCCCTTGCTCTCCCATCAGCACCTAAAAAGCTACACAATGACTCATGCCCAGTGCTAGTCTCTCTTTTTTGGGTTTTTTATCAATTTGAAAATCATGTGCTTGGCAATGAAACAGCAATGGAAGAATATTCAGCAGCCCTTGAAGACCACAGTGCTGCATTATCCATCAGCGGAGGGCCCCTGTGTGCACACACGCCGTCACACACACGCACACAACCCTGCCAGCACCAAACGCTCGAAAAAATCATGAGTCAGGCATTAAAAAAAAAATGTAGTGAGATTGGCATAAAAATGATGAGATTTTAAAAATAAATCAATTGCTGGGTGGTGGCTTTTTTTCCTTCCCCTAAATTTGTCTTCTGCTTTCTGAGTCTTTAGGGTGTAATTGAGCTTTTCCCTGCAACCTTGAGGGCTAGAAACTACCCAGAGACCAAACCCAAAGAAATAAATCCCTATGCAGTATTGAAGTCACAATTTTGCAGCTTCCAGATTTCCAGGTGATCACAGGATTCCAGAAGCTGGGAATTTCAACACAAAAAACACCATAAAACCAGTAAGATCTGGTAAATTGGCACATCCCTGCTTGGATGGAGGTGGAGGTGGAGGGCAGCTTCTCCCCTACCATGGGTTGGAGTGGATGAGTTACCCCAGCACTGGGGTAGCTCCGTGCTCACCCCGGTGCCTCCAGCTGCATTGCTGCCCTGTGTATCAAATTCATGTCTGTGCTGCCCACATTCACCCCAATTAATGCTTCCCAATTAACTTTTCCCTCTTGGCAATCATGCTTCTGATATTCCCCTTCTCTTGGCCCTTCTCCTAGATTTTCCAGCATATTTGGAGCTGAATCTCCCACTGTCCTTTCTTGGTCATGTTTCAAATATCTTTAGAGGCCCTTTTCTATTAGCACTCTGTTCCCACCAGAATTTGCAGCTCCTCTGAAGTGAGGGAGTGAGAAAGCCAGAATATATTAGATCAGGACACAATATTGCTGCTTGAGAGATGAGGGGAGAGAAAGGGCATGTTATTTACTTACCAAAAAATGCTGTTTATTAACGCAGAGAGAATTATTTAAATTAAAAAAAAAAAACCAACAGCAAACTATGACAACTACTCCACCGCCCACCCGGGAAGCTCAGCCCCATCTGGTCCTCCCAAGGGGCTTCTCATTCTAGGTGGACTGCAAGAAGAACCATGCCCCTGTCCTCCCTCCTGGCTTTTCTGTTTGACCACCAAACATTCAGACCCTCCTGCACTCCCATGGTCCTGGAGGGAGAAGGTGAGGAGCTATGGCTGCCCTGGGTGATGGAAAGGAGACCTCGAGGCTAGATCTTTGGCCAGGGCAGCTCCAGAGAGCTGGAGCACTGCTGGGAAAAGCCAGCTCATCCTGCACAGCACCATGCTCCTGGGCTGGGGCTGACAGGGGCAGCTCGTCACACTTTTAATTAAAACCTGGAAGCACAATCCAACCTTCTGCCTTGGGAGGCCAGAGGACAAGAACAGAAGCCTTGCTTTCCAAAATCGTGTCTGGCATAATAGGTGACCCCCAACAAAACACAGGCAGGGGCTGCCGAGCTGGAATGAGCCATTAAGCATATTGAAATATTAACCTCGCTGGAAGGTAGGGACGAGGAGCCAGAGGGAGGCGTTTTAATGTCACCTGTGAGAGGAGTGGGGTGACGATGCTGTCTGCAGACCCAGGGAGGCTGCTCGGCCGGATCCCTTCTGCGTTAGATCAGAGCAGCATCACTTCAACACAGTGCCCTGACAAGGGGATGTCAGCAGATGAGAGGGCTGATGCGATGCTTGGAGCGAGCTGGGAGCAAACTTGGCTTTGTCTGCCTCTGGAGGGACCGGCAGAGCCAGGCTCAGTGCAGACAGGCACTGCTGAGCCTTTGGCACTGACAGCCTCAGCAGCTCCTTTTAATTTTGAGGGGTGAAGAGCAATAATGAATTACCCACTTCCCCTGACAATGGGATGGGCGACACGTGGCACAGAGCAGATGACTTTCCCACCCATGCAGCTCCAGCAGTGACACCTGCCTGTCCCTCCCTGCCCACTGCATGGCACCACAGCCTCCAAATCTCAGAGCTGGCACTGGAGAGCAGGCAGTGCCAAGGCAGGGGATGCTTGAGGAGCGATGGCAGCGTCTGGCCGCCACTGCGCGGTGCCCACGGGAGGGACCATCCCTCCCCACCGCCCAGACATGCCAGATTAGACCAGCCCTGATGGATGAATCACTTTCCCTGCAGTAACAAGCTGCCTGCAAAGGAACAGCTCTTTCTTCTTGTTCTCCATCTATCCGTATTGCATTTCACCGAGTGATCCTTAGATCTGTTCTGACAAGGCAGGATGGAGAAGATCGGCTCCGTGGTTCACATCGTGCCCAGAGCACACTGCAGAGTCAGGGGAAGCTGCCGATGGCCCTGGCTGGACCCAGGTGCCAAAGCCACAAGAACCAGGCAGGGCTCAGTGTCCAGCATGCTGGGAGGATGGGACAATTCCCATCGGCCTGAAGCAGATTCTAGGTTCCATCAAAAAGGGCGTTTTGGAGTGAATGACCTGATTCCTGGTGTCAGGTTCTCTCTGCAAGCACATGCACTTTTATGAACGCACGCACATGCTCTCTCTTTAGCTCTCCAGCCCTCTCAAATTCTCACACAGATGCCCAAATGATTTCCTTATAAATTAAATGCACTCCCCTCCCTACCAGGGCCCACTGATTACACTCCCAGCATCAGTAAAACCCACTTTCCCAACAATTTCTATTGCCACAAATAGCAGTGTGGTGCACGACAGCTGGGCTCTCCACCTGACTTTGTACAGCTCCCGGGGTGCAGACCATGACACTCATCCTCATTCAGCCCTATGCCACCTCCTATCACCCACACTCGCCTTGATTCCCTCAAATATATTTTTCTACTTCCTCCTATTTCGTTGTAGGCTCTCAATTAGTGAAGCAGATTCAGTGACAAATATTGCTGGGGGTTATTTATTCATGAAATACCAACACCGTGCAATTCTCAAAGCCTCTAAAGCACTCATCTCAGAACAAGCTCCTGAGTTCGCAGTGGCTCTTGTCTCCAGCCCATCCTGGAAAGGGATTAGTGGGTGTTACCCAACTCAGCTGCCCCTTTTTATTGTCTGCTAAGGGTTAAACACTTCAGTATCTTACAAAGTTAACCATTACTGAGAAAAACAAAGAAAAGGATTCAAGCTGAGGACTGAGCCAGTGCTGCTCTACCATCTGCTCCTCGAGCTGCTTGGAGAAGGATTACGGGGAGATTTGGGGTTCATGAGTTTCTAGACACAAAGCCTACTAGTAGCAAAAGGCATGATGCTGCATAACCTGCAGCTTCATCCCAAAGGAGGGACCGGTACAGAGCAGGGATTGAAAACCACCCCCCAGGACCCCCTGCGTCACAGCTTCTGTACACTGGGTATTATGTTCTTCACACTTAAGCAAGGGAGTCAAGGCAACAAGAGATCAGGAGTAGAGGTGCTCACCACCATCGGATGGCCAACTGGAGATGCCTTCTGATTTATTTTTAGTGATTTTAGCACTTCCCACAATCACAGCACAATTCCAACTGAGTTTGAGTGCATCACAGGCTCTGCTGTTCCATATAGAGGGCCATAAAATTAAACACCCAAATGATGATGAATGTATGGTCACCTCAGAAAAGTGGTCTCTGATTTAAAGACAACAGAATATGGGTGGTTTTTTCTGGGATTTCAATCCTTTTCTTTTTGATTCTGCCTGCAACAAGAGCCCAGTCTCTCTAAATCCCTCTTCTGCACCCACTGCACAGTTTACTGCGTCCATAGTGAATGCAGCAACCATCTCCCACAGCACTGACCCATGAGCTATCTCCTGAGCAAGTCCAATCATGCACTGACCAAGCTGGGACGCTCTGGAAAAGTTGATCTCCAGCACAGGAGGACCCAACGAGGTGGTGGCAGCTTCTAACTCAGGGATAATACAGCCTGAAACTTTGGCATGCTTAGCCTCATGTCTTCAACCAGCTTTCTTAGTGTGATGCCTGAAGATGTGCATGCAAGAGAGTGGATTTATTATTTTACTCAGAAAAACTGAGTTTCTGCCCAGCACACCCACAGACACTTTTCAGCCACTTTAATAGTGCTGGGAGTTTTCAAGAAAAGCCATCATCCAAGGCCCTAAACTGGGAGAAAGCATCCTTACTTGAGTGACGTTGGACAAGGCACTTCAATGGAGCTGCGCTGATGTACCACCACTGATCAGCGGCTTACTATAAATTTTCTGGGTAGTCTCACATCTTGTAGTAATACTATAATAAACACTTGCAAAAATGCTGTCCAAAAACCTTGAGGTTGAAAGTGTGAAAAATTCCCTACCACGCTTCAATAATTTGCTCAAGATTCAGTAAAACCATCGCTCTGCCACAGTGTTTTGAAGCTCGCCTCGGTAACCAAAAAGGCCAGAAATTTAATTACAGCAAAGCAAAGCAGAAACAAACATACCCACGTAAAAGCGAGCTCGGAAAGCCCATCACATGTGCATGTCCTCACGGATATGGGGGCTTGCTAGGACCCCCCACCCTGCTGCAGCCCCCTCAGTGGTGGCATGGCTCTGCTGTATGAAGGACGAGGATGTCACGGCCAAAATAAACCAGACACTTTTAATTGGGAGCATTTTTACTTACTTCAGGGAAGCATCGCAGTTGCTGCTTCAACCCCACATGAGCCAAAGGCAAACGCAGGCGGTGCTGGCTCAGTCTCCCAGGCAACCTTGGCACTGGGAAGTTTAAGAAAAGGCACATGAGCCTTAATAAGGACGATAAACCAGGGTCGGTGAGCACGCTGGAAATTATATGCAACAGTGCCTGCTTCACCGTGCCTTCTAATTAACGCCAAATTCAGCA
>NW_010168307.1:52855-58763 GCF_000695765.1 Mesitornis unicolor
CAGGAAGCATTTCCCATGCGGCAATGCTATGGTCAGGATGCTCCTGTGCACCTGAACAGCAAAATGTGGGACGGGATGTGATGGGGGCTTGGTGGGACAGAAAACCCACACCCAGCAAAGGGTGAAACAGCACTGCTCATCCTGAAACATCATGGCCAAGGGGATGGCGTTGCCCTACATCCCCTACTGCATTTGTTTGAGACAGGAAGAGCACCATCTCCCTGCTGCTATTGCCACCAACCCTCCTATCATCCCAGCTGATGTTTTCAGCTTCCGAGGAATCCATTTCCCTCTGTTGACTATATCACCAGCCAGAGCCAGACATACCTAATTCAGCTTTATTAACTTTAGCTATTATTTATTTACCTATGAAGCACACAAAGTCATCCAAGGTGAGCCTGACCCATCCCTTTCCCTATACTGCTCCTCCAAACTCCAGCTTCAAAGACAAACTTTATCATGTGAAATCTAAAAATTCATCAGCAAACCAGAAGCACGGGAAAAGCACAGTTTCAGCATCTCAGGTTATTAAATAATAAAAAATTATAGCATTTAGACCACCAGGAACAGAAAGCTCCAGGCTTAGCGAGGGCCCCTCACACCACCACAATCACCAATAGATGCCTTTTGGTGAAAGGATCTAGGCAAATCCAAATATTCATAATTTAAACAGATAATAGTAGTGCAATCTGCTTGTTCAACATGGAATTGGTAGTAGTAGTACATATTAATTGATAGTAACTGAACACTAATTAACTCACAAAGTAATGTGTTTATCTAGCAAAATGGATCATGCTATGGCATAGGGGTTATCAGTAAAGGCAGTAATGCATAATTAAAAATACATAAATGAAAATTATCAAATAATTTCTCTATGCTAATTAAGGTTTTTACTAGCTCAGTTTGCCCAGCAATTCCTTCCAACCCATCCTCTCAAAACATTAATTTCAAAGTAGTGAATTTGTAAATACATTTCTGGCTCCAATTTAGAAATAAAAAAACAACTGGAGGGCATTTTTCACACTCAGAGGTAACATGGTGATAACAAGGAAGGAAAAAAACCTGCATAGAAGGAGAAACAAGAGACCAGAGGGAGGGCTCGTGGCTCGCCACGGCCGAGCTGCTCTGTACCCAACAGACCTCGCTGACGCTGCTGGCAAGACCATGAAAGGAGGTGTCCAAAAATACTCTAACACCCCTATCAATGCAACATGTAGGTGGTAGCCAGGAGTCCCATGGGCTTAGTCTCAGAGACTTAGTTCCCAGATCCCATGGGGGATGTCACGCCCAGACTACCTCTGCCTGGAGGGTGAAGGGATCCTGCAGAGCATCTGCTCTGCAATGCAGAGACATCGAGGTCCATCGGACATCCCGCGAACATGAGCAACGAGCACGCAACGTGGGCACGCACAGGGCTGCGCACGCAGAGAAAGCGTAATAAAGGAAATTATAAAGGTTGCAGTGTCACATACTCAAAACTTAAGGAAATGCAAGAACTAAGGTTGCCCAGGCAACCTTAATTTAGTCTCTGGTAATTATGCACTTTGATGAAGGTGTTGATTGCAAGACCACATACAGGAGGGTTGTCTGAAGAACCTCTCTCTCCCCAAACGCCAAAGGTGACGGTGCTGAGCTGTAACCAGGCATCTCTGAGTGCCTGAAACAGTCCAGAGCTCAGCATTCAGGCACCCCAAAACCCACCCTTGGGTGCCTATGAACAGCTGCAGGCTTCTCTGTGCCCTACAAACAACTTCCTCTCAGTAGCTCGTTTTCGTTGGAGGACGCATAGCTCCTACTTTATGGCACTCTGTTCAGATGCTGTTCTGCATGCTATTCAGCTCCTCAAGGGTTTCTTATCCTTTGCTCAACACCAAAAAACAGCTGTATTTCACAACCAATAAAGTGATTAAGTTCCCAATCTCCCTGCTATCATTCCCATTTTACAGACGGGGAGCTAAGTCCCAGGCACAGTAATGTAAAAAACATCCGCTACATTACATGCACCAAATTTGAGACATTTAGACTTGATTTTTCAGAGTGCTTAGCATTAAATGACACTTCCCCTGCTCAAAGCACAGCTCTCACTGACTTCAGTTGAAGTTTTTACAGCCTCACATTAATGCAGATCATTCCCAGAGCAGGTTGATTGGTTGCGCTGAGCAAGGCAAAGGTGAAAAACGAGGATATGATCGTGCTATTAAAGACGGTTTCATAGCGCATATGCACAGAGGGGCTGCCTGAAGGCTGCACTGCAAACTGACCCTGGCACCGCCTGGCTCTGGAGTTTTGCAAACTTGATATTTTTGCTAAAGAGAAGCTTAATCAGGGTTGTTTTTTTCCAGGCAGGGAGGGAGGGGAAGGTGTTCAGTGTGGAACAGAGGACATTTTTCAGCAGCAGTTGCAGGATGCAGCATCTCTCAGCCTTTGGTGGGCAGGCAAAAACCCCAGGGCAAAATCACCTAGGCAGGCTCCTGCCTGCCCACTCGCCATCCTCCTCTCTTCTTGTCTCAGTAAAGCCCATTCCTCTTCCCCATTCCCCAAGTTCCCTTTCCCAGCTACACCCAAACTGGGTATTTTTGGCCAACTGCTGCCACCCTCCCTTTCACCCTCGGCCATCAGTTTGGAGCAGGGATGCTCAGCCATGCTCAGGTGCAGAGAATTGCTGCTGCCTCTTGCTGCTAAAATCAAACAAGACTTCACGCTGTGTGCAACGATTCAAGTTTTTCAAAAGCCTTTTTAAGCTGGCCAAATTATGGCGGTTCTTTGCCTGCAAAAGAGAGACCCTCCACAAAACGTCTGCCTCAATCCTCTGCAACAGTTTTGCCTGGGGGAGAAAAAGAAATCTTAGAAAAACAAGCAATCGAACAAAAGCCTAGACAGAAGGCCTGGGATCTCTCATGCTAAATTATTAAAGGCTGAAAACATCATGAGATGGGTTAGGCCACCCTAGTACCAGACAGCAATTGCAGACCTGCCTGGGCTGGTTCAAATAAAACAGATTCACATAGACTCTACATGGCATGGTGAAAAATGTCATTAATCTCACTGCCATGACGAGATTAATCTAGGCATCTCCTCGCTACCTCACTCATATCTGCTCCCAATACTGATGCTGGAGAGGAACTGAGTACCCAGCTACCTTCCCCTTGTCTTTGCCCTTCAAAATAATCAGCCATCAGCAAACCAAGATTTCAGGTCACTGCTCGTTCATCATCCCGAAAGGATGAGCCTGCGATGAGCTAAAGGATTTTTCCATTTAAACCAGACATACATTGTAGCCCAAAAGAGAATTTGGCTGTGGCAGTTCCCATCTCTCCACCCTCCTTTCGCTGCCTAGAAATTGAGAAATTGCTTGCTAGTGGTGACTCAGAGGGGCCAAAAAGGCAGAAAGGAGCTGGAAGGCCCTCAGTGCACGTGCTCCATCCCGTGCTCCTGTGCCCCAGTCCTGGGGGTAGCACAGCCCTCCCATGCCTTGTGCGCCAGCCCCACAGAGGCAGAGGTGTCCTACAATGACCCATGGGTGCTGGAGATGGACCTGATACAGGGTACAGCACTGAAGTTGTATCTGCCTTCAGACATCAGAAGCATTTTGCAAGCTTGAAAATCCCAGCTTGGGCCTCAGACTTCACCATTGGCTTAGGCATAAATGAGTCACTGGGGTTTTTCATCCCTTTCATAGCCTTTGAGGGTATTTTGGGCAAGTTTTCTGCTCTAAGGGGCTCTTTTGGATTTGACTTTGTAGTAATTCATGAAGGTCACCAGAAGAACTCAGACTTTGCAGGGAAACTGGGAGAGGGTGATCCTTTAGCCCATTTTTTGCCCATGCCCAGGCACCGGCACCAGTCACATCCCAGACTCAACAACTCTCATCACACAGCAACTGTGATTTTTTTTTTTCCTCAGGAAACATATAAAGTGCTTAGATACGATGGCGATAAGCACTTTAGAAATGCCGATAGAATTAGATTAGATAAATAGGAAACAGCCAGGTCTGCCGGATCAGACATCCATGCCCTGATTTTTCACAGATGCTACTATTGATCTGCTGGGAACAGACAGCATCAAGCCTCTGGGAAACCAGGTGCCAGGGATTGGCCATCTCTGCATGGGCAGGGATAAGCACTGGGACAGGAGATCCCTGTTCTGATGAGACACTTGCCACAGGCAGGGCAGCCCATGGAGAAGCGAGCCCTGTGACACTGCAGTGGCTCAGCATCCCTGTGCAGCTCCAGGCTCTGCAGTAAAGCTCTGGCCAGCTTAATACCCCACAAAACAACAGAGTTCTGTGACCTTCACCAACTTTTCCACTTCCAAGGGGTCACCAGACCCTGTTCCACCCCTCTGTTCCCCACAGATTGGGGGACCTGGGTGCATTGCTTCCCGAGCAAGCAACTGATGGCTTGGGGGTACATACAGCTGCATAGAGAGAGGAGTAAGAGCCCATGAGAATCAAAACTAGAGCTTTTTGGAGAACCAAACCTGTGAGCTGTATTTTAGAAAACACCATGAACCTGGGTCAGTTACTAGGGATGCATTTATGCATACATATACATATATGCATGGCTTTGCTGCTATATATAGCACCTTCTATCAGCAACACTCACTGGCTTTGAAAAAGCCAGGTGAATGTCCACAGACAGAGGAACTGAGGCACAACTAGGTTATTTACAGCTCATTTCCAGAAGTAGTCTTTGAAGTTGGAATCCAATTAATTTTATACCTGGGGAGAGATTTGCATAGGGATTTTCCATCCATATGGGCAGATTTTTCAAAAGGGTTCAGCTCTTATCTAGGCGCCCATTGCAGACTGTGCTTTCCAAGGTGCCCAGCATCCATTAGCAGCTCTTCGGAGTACAGTCAGGCTTGTCACAAGGACAGCACTCTCCTTGGGAAGCACACCAGTCACCAAGCTCTTCTGAGCACACCACCTCCTTGCGTTTGGCCTCCAGAGCTGAGGAGCACCCCAATCTGCTGTTGCCTTTGGTAGGGAGCCATCTCACTGGAGATGTGGGCATCTGAAAGCTAATCACTCCTTACCATGGAGACAGAGAGGTGTTTTCTGCTGACTTAACTCCCTGAACAAGCTCAGCCCAGAATCAGAGATGTCACCACTGGCACGGGGCAAGTGATGGACACCAGTGGCTGAGGGAGGACCAGGACCACCCATTAGATCACCTTGGCTATTTCTTAAAACTGCACCCACACTACCAGAAAGTCTGTCTGTGTCTCCCCTGCAAAGATGCCACGTGCCCCATACCCCTCTTGCCACCATGTCAGTGAGTGCTGCCTGGACAGACCTCAAAGCAGCCACATGCTGTCCTCAACTTGCAAACTTTTCAGAGGCAGAAGATGTGTTTAGACCTGTGCACAGGGCAGCAATCTTCAATGCACTTCAATGAACCTTTGCCAATTTGCAGGCTTACGCATACCCCAGCAGAGACACAAGCAAGCCTTTCCCATCCCCTTTCACACCGGCATTGCAAACCACAGCCCCCAGGAGCCCATAGCGCGATGACTGAAAACCTCTGATCCAGGCGACGGCTGCAAAGCATCACCTTCAGACTTCTGAGGAAGAAACAGAGCTTCAAATGCACATGAAACCCCCAGAGACCAACGTTTCACAAACAAACAGCACCTACCGAGAGGCAGCGGGCAGCCTTGGCTGCAGCAATGCCTGTCTGTAATGAGCTGACCCGCAGGCTTCCTCCCGGCTCTCCAATTCGTGGTGTAATTGCTGTACATTTTTAGCCTTGCCTGCAGCCATATCGCATAGCGAAGGCTGCCGAGCTCTGTCCAGGGCCAGGTGTGTTCAGAAAAAAAGGATAATCAGCATTTCAAAAAAATAATTAAAAATAAAAAAAGGCACTGAATCTGGCACTGAACTCTATAGCATCCATTTTTGCACCTG
>NW_010168307.1:58794-67378 GCF_000695765.1 Mesitornis unicolor
CGGCTGCCATCAAAGCAAATGGCAGATGAAGAAAACATTGACTTTCTGCTTGGGTCAATAAACAAGATAAATTGAGTGGGGAGTTGAACATGTAACAGGGAACATCATCATTTACCTGAGGAGCAGAGAGAGTTAAAGACAGGGAGGATGAAGCAGGGCATAGTCTCACACAAGGATGTTTCACTTGGGAGCTCAGTGCTGGGAGGCAGGAACCACACTGGCTCCACCGAGGCTTGGGACTATGATGTGAGACTGGGTCTGATGGGCTTGAAACAGAAGGCCCTGGACCCAAATCCCAAGAAACTACTACAGGGACTGCACTCCTGCAACCCAGCATCTGCTGGTGCCAATGGCATCACCAGTGGCATTAGACAGCTAAACCACCATTTGGGAGAGAAATAGAAAGCCTTGATTATGGAAAAAATTCCTTGTACTTTGCACTTAGACACCACAGAACCACCATGAGACACAAACCTGTAAAACGCCAAAATCCCAGTGCCCATAAGAGGGTTCATTGTCCTTGCTGTGCTGTCAGATCTTTTAGCCTCTTGACATCGTATCCACCCTGGTTTAGATCTGCTGAGCAGGGCTATTACCGATGCATATGGGTAGAAATGCAGAGGGCTGAGCAGACTCCCAGGGTTGCTCAGTGCTCGCAGACTCAGGTCTCCAAAGCAGCCACCACTTTGGAAGATCTACCTCTTTATTTTGTTGGGTTACTTTTGTTACTCACAAGCCTACCCCCTATTTTCAATAACCATGACCTGAGGCACTTCAAAGAACACACGATGGTATCAACCCACTAGCAGCACTGTGCTTACAAACAAACACACACCGATTTCAAAGTTTAGCTCAGAGCTCCTCCAAACTCACTCTCATACCAAGCACCCCAGAACAGACATCCTCCCTTCATCTGTAAACCTTCGCATTATTGCATTATTAAGCAGAACATAAAGAATATATACATTTATTAAAGGCAGAAGAGACTATGCCTCCCAGCAGATAATTTCCTGAGCTCAGTTATTGGCACCACATGTCCCACATCAAGGGTGTTTGGAGGAGCTGCGCTATGGAAGGGAGTGCAAGGGGTGAACCAGGGGCCTGAACCCATGGGCAATGATGGGAGCTGGAGGCAGGTGAGGATGGGATGGGAGCATCCCTTCCCTTGGGCCAGCCAGATCTCAGCCATCGGGTTCATTTCAGTTGCCAGTGTCACGGTGAAGGATATTCAGTTTGAACTGCAATTCACAGGAGTGCAGGACATGGTCGTCACTGCTCCTGCCTGATTAGATCTGTCAAAACCTATCAGGGGAAGTTTGCCTGGGAATCTGCTCTCTGGCTGCACATTTAGCAACAGGAGATTGATGACAGGAGAAAAGGAGGTGGAAAAAAAAAAAAAGACAAGAAGTGCAGTTGCACACTGCAGGACCACCTGCCCATCACATTTCACTCGCTGCTTTTATTTTAGTGTCTATCTTAATTGTGAAGACTAAATGGAAAGGATTCCGTGTTAATCCAGGGTCTCTCCTGATGGGCCAAGAAGGATGCCCAGAATACAATTTGCTTCCCCTGAAAGGCACCAGAGGCAGATCTGCAGAGACACATCCCTCCATGGCCTCACCACAAACCTCAGAAACCCCCTCTGGAGCAATGGATGAAGATCTTCTGGGTGGTGCCAGGAGCATTCGTCAGAGCCCGCAGGAGCCGGTGCCTCCGGCTTTCAGTGAGAGCTGTGAGCATCATGGGAACTCTGGGAGAAGGTGGGAGTGAGGAAGGGCTGATCCCATCACAACACCCGTAGCAGCCTGCACCCTGCTCCTCTTCATGGGGTGACCTCTCAGCCTGGCTCCCTTCCCACCGCAGCTGCACAGAGAGTGATGCTGACCTGATGTCATGTGCAAGGAGAGATGAGGGTGACCTAAAGCCTCTCATACAAATGCTTTCCCAATATACAGGGCAAGACTCCTCTTTGATTTCATACACAAGGGCCAAAACATTGATTTTTCAGCCAATAAGCAGCAGCAGAAGCAATTCTCTGCAAATGTGACCTTTGGAAATAGAGTCAAGTAGGAGGGTTTTGGACGCAGAGCTCACCAGAGATAAGACCTGGGGATTTAGAAGAAAAAAAACAGCTGTTTGTTGTGTTTTTACCATTTCACTCAAACAGGCATCTCTATGCATTTGACTATTTGCATATGCAAAGACTGAGCTCAACCTGTTTCTCCAAGTTTTTCTCTCGATGGAAATAGCACCACAAAGCTGAAATGCTGCTCAATTGCTGGCCCGAGGGCAATGAACCTGCTTCCAGCATTTGCCCTAATTCACATTAGAAGACTCAAATTCAACTCCAGCAATATTCACCTCTATCTATCCAAAACCAAACTCGGTTTAATAAATGAAGATAACCTCAAAACTCCTGAGGGCTTGCTCTGTTACTGGAGATGAGCAGAGAACATCACCAAGAAGAAAGCCCCGGGCAGGAACTGGCATTTCGGGATCGGCCGCAGCCTCGGATGGTGAATTACTGCACCACCGCGGGCAACTCGCAGGATGTGTCAACGCTCCAGACTCCTCATCTGTAAAACCAGGACAACCATAGCTACCTACCTCCCACCGTGCTGCGCAGTTAATTAATGCTCCTTTGAGTAGTGAAGATGAAAAGCAGCCTATAACTGCAAACCAGTGTTTTATTATTATTATGAATGAAGCCTCCGCTTGTTCCATCAGAGTGCACTTTAAAGCAATGCACTGTAGACACTGTGAATTGTTCCCGACCGCTGGCATTCGCAGGAGTTTGACTGTAGACTTGCACGTAAGAGCTTTGAACATGTGGGGGAAGAAGAAAGAGAAGGAGAACAAACAAATAGAAATGTCACCACATTTTGTGCTTATCACCTGGGGACAATGCTCCCACCCTCTGTGGGGTTGGAACAAACTAAATCAAAGACAACAGCATCTCTTCACCTCCTGTTCTTGCCTGTGTTTTACTTTCTTGGGCTGTTGTAGCCCTGCATGTGTAATGTCGGGACAGAGCATACCGCAAGGGTGCTTAAGCAGCAAGTTCAGATAACACAGCCACTTTAGGAAGGGATGAATATATTGTCTCTATTTGTCAGATGGGAGAAATGTAGCACAAGGCACTGAAACCACCTGCCCGTGGGCCCACAGCAAGCTGGGGGCAAACAGTGTGCCCAAACTATGCACAGGCAGGTACAGAGCTGGGACAGTGCCAGCTGTGCCCAGCTGTTGGCACTACACAAACCACGTCCCCATCCTCCCAGGTACACTGGCGGAAGGGACCATGGGAGCACTCTGTACCCACCTAGGGTGCTCTCTGGCCCCTACAAACCCTCCTTACCCTTTCCAGAGCATCAAATCTGGTGGAGCAGTTCCAGCATCCCCAGTGTCAATAACAAGCCCTGAGCCATACACAGGCTCAGTCCCTGTCCTGTCACAGATGGGTTTGAGTTGGTAACACCAGACTAGTGCAGAGCAAAAAGAAAATCCAATTCCTGGCTCAACTATTTCAGGCAAATCACCTTTTCGTACCTACATTTCCTGTATTATTTAACAAAGGACCAAAGAAATTTCCTTTGCTGCATCTTCTGTAACCAGAACCTCCTCCTTTGATGCCCACACAGCACCTGGCACTCTGCGTTCCTGACCCTGAAGCCTCTCCGTGCCCTGGCAATGCCACCCCAACCCTGTAGAGCAGCTTTCGTGCCTCTCCATCCCGCTCCCCTCTCTACGCTGTGCCTGCCTGCAGGACTCGGATGCCTGCAGCACACGGCGGCCACGCTGCTCTTGATAGGTACTTTTCATGTTTAATTCAGAGGCTAGTTTAGTTAATCTATTTTTTAATAATTCATCCTTTCCATCTTAATTTTGGTAGTTGTTGAAAATCCCTAATAAAACATTTAGGGGCTCTTTTACTGAAGCAATGGCATGATTTACTTGACGGAATCCAGTCTTTGATGTCCTGTCTTAATTCCTTCCCTCCAACCGTGCCTCAATCCTGTTTATCGCTGTGCCAGAGGTAAGAGGTTCTTGTCGAGTTTTGTAGCACTTAGACGCTTGGTCAGCATTAATAATTCAGCTGCCCCACATGGCTTGGACAAATCATGTACCACATCAGCCTCTTCCTTTTATCAATGATTCCCTCTCCAACTGTGGATTCGGACATCGGCTGGGAGCGGTGCAGAGGGACCAGGTAGAGCATTCCGACCAATGCAGGTTGGAAGCGCGAGCAAAATATCACTGGTGCCAACGATGTTGTCAAAAGAATATACGCCCCTTTACAACACTTATATTTCATTCTCTACAGCCGGAATGGAGAAACATGCTGGGTTTTTGCATCCGTAATTGGGGAAGAACAGATGGTGGAGGCACAGTTGGAAGTAATACGGCCATTAATATAATCTATACAGCTTGTAATTCTCCACCATGTGAGAAAGAGGAGGGCCTGTCTTCGCCCAAGAACCCAGCCTGGCCGCTCACTCCACTGCAACATGGGCGGGAACATTTTGTTTTGCAGTGGCATGGATATTGAGGCGTTTTGGTGAGTTTGATGGGTTTTACTATTTTCCTTCTCCCAGGATTTCCCTTTGGAAGCAACCTGAAGGGCCAACAGCTGAACCAGAGCTGTTTCCACTGCATATTCATATGACCCTTGTGTACCACGTGGGGCACATTTTCACCTCCAGATCACACAGCTAAAGCAACTGCTACCTTTACATCTATCTTAATAATACAAAAAGAGGAGCACAAAGTCCCAAGCACTTCAGGCGGGTAGAGTTGTCTCTGCAGTTAACTTAGATCTTAAATAGGCGTGACAGGAGAAAGAATTACGTAAAAAAAAAACAAACCCACTGATACATGAAAATTGAAGCTTCTCAGGGGAATACACAGGTTTTGCCATCACCTCTATCACTTTCAGACCTCGAGAGTGCTTCTTGGTAAAATCAGAGCCAGAAAATTGCCCAGAAAGGCCCAGACATTTAGGCGATACATGGAAATTTATGTCCTTGCTCTGCATGATTTAAGCCATGGTTTCAGAGAGATCTATGCCCTCCAGATGCCCCAGCCACCACCTTGCTTGGTACCTCTTGATGGGTGAGGTTTTTTCTCTGGGTTTTTGTTACTGCTTTGCATCAATTTGTTTTTCCACATGAACATATTATAGAAAGGGTCCTATTTCATCAATATATAATGGAGAAAATTCCACCCAGACTCAGAGGCCAGCATCCCCATCCTGATTTACAAAGAGAAGGAAAGGGAACTGCAGCAGCATCCTCTGGCCGGGGACTCAAGGATCGCAGGTCCCTGAGGCACTGCGCTTCCCACAGACACCTCTCCAGGCAGGACACCATGATTGTCTCAGCCAGAAACCTCTCTCTTGAGCTTAAAATCTTCGCTGCAATCACACAAGCAAGTACCTCCCGAAATTCTTATCCTCCATCCCGAACACACGGGAGCCAGCAGGACGCTACCTTGACAGCTGGCTTTGCTTTATGGAGCTGTAAATACATTTTTTAATAGGCTGGCGGCAAGAAAGATGCATTTTCAGGCTTGACAACATCCAAAATTAACTGAGATTCATTTCAGAAGGGCCAAAGGGGTGGAGGAAGGGAGACCATGAGCCTGAAACCCGCAGAATATAAAAGCCTTGAAAGCAACTCCCAAAAAGCCCCTGCACAGCTGCCTTCTGGCTTGCAGAAAGAGATTAAAAACCCAAGCAGCATCAGGCTGAAGCAGACGTCACGGAGGCCACCCTGGGCCATGCTCATGCTCAGATAAGTCTCCTTCTTATTATTCTATTCCCGGAGACAATCCAGCCTTTGCCAATGCACAGCTCTGCCCTGCTCCTCACATCCCCTGGCATGATGGGTTCATCCGAAGCAAGGAGAGGAGACATACGGTGCCGGGGGTGAGGGGGGCTCCCCCACATGGTCCCTGAGGACCTTGGAGGGACCCTGCCATGAACGTCAGCATCTCATCCTCCTTCAGCATCTCATCCGCCTTCCCGTGCCAGAGCATTAAGCCTGACGCACCTTCGTTAGCCCTGGCGCTGCTCTCTGATGCCTAATTTGACTAACCCTTTAGTGACTAATTTAATTACCCTGGCCCACAAACTGACAGACAGCTGTTAAAAATGGTTATTGCATTATTAATACGCTCCAGTAATTTCCCATTAAAACTATACTGTTAATAATTTTTTTCCCTGTATTTCTTCCCTCTTAATTAGTCTATTTAAAACTTTGAAGGAATATTCCCTTTATGGTAAATGGGACCGTCGAGCAAATTACATTTTTGATTGAATACTTCTGTGATAGGCCAGCAAATAAGACCGTTGAGTTGTTAATTATTGTCAGAGTTTCACACGATGCCTGCTAATGAGGCAGTCAATCTTCTCTGCCATTCCTAGAATATTAATGGAGGCCTTGGGTATTGATTCTGTCAATGGGGAAAGGTAGGGACCCCTCCTTCTTGGTGAGACTGGGGAGGACAGGGCTGGGAGGGGACACTGAGGGGACCAGAGACCTTTGGGATGGGCTGACCCAAGGAGGGCTTGAAACTGGTTTGAGCTTGGGAAGCTTTTGGGTGTGCAACAGGGGCTTAGACCCTGTGGGGGAGCTGGCACAGCCCCATGGGGATCAGCTCCATTGAGGGCACCACTGCACAACAGCCTCACCCCGGCAGGACAGCAGCAGGGGTCAGTTCCTGCTGGACACGCTGCTCCCTGTCCACTCTCTCTGTGTCTACCTGTTAACTCTAAAGTGTATCAGATTCACGCCTTCTCTTTCTGTGATAAGAGAATTTGTATTATTTTTTTTTAAGGAGAGGAAAATACCTCAACTGTCTGGACTTCAACAGATAACTTGATAGAGTGGTGTTGGGAAATTATTAGCAAAGTGACCATGGATAAGTATCCACAAGGAACTGTGAGGTGGCTTTGAGATGGTACAAAAGCAGTCTTTGAGTTAAGCTCAGGGAGCTTTCCATACCATTTCTCAAGCCCTCTGGGGATGGATCCTATTTGGTATTTGCACTACTGATCTCACCAGAGGATGGAGGAGTTTGGCAGCAAAGTCTGCCAGCGCCAGAGTCACAGGACCTAGATCCTTTCCCCCCAGGCTCCCATTGCCCAGCTCAGAGAGCGAGAGCAAGTCTGTGGGGCCGTGCCCAGTGCAGTCCCCAATGCCAAAGCCATCTCTCTGCAGTGCCTTGACCAAGCCAGGGATAATCCCACAAAAAAAAAGTCATGATTTTATAACTAGGGAAATGAGATGGGGAGAGGTAGCAACCCAGGAGGTGTCTGGGTCTGTGAACAAGGTCCCAGCTGTCCCATTAATGCCAGCTCCCCTGGGCTCGGAGGGAGCTGCGTTTCCCTGAGAGGTTGCATGCACATACATGCAATTAAAAGATGATGCACATATCCCTGCTTCAGCCCCGAAAAGCAAGGATGAGCATACAGAAACCATGCTACTTGAGCCACAGAGGCTGTTTGAGTGACACAGCCCCCCCACATGAACATGTTCTCCTCTGCCCTCTGCAGCCACATCCTCACCTGCAAGAAAACCCAGCCCTGCCCAGAATGGGAGCATTTCTACCACTCCAGGTGACCATCCCTCACTGCAAGAAGCACAGGATGCGGGGCTGACTTTGCTGGGACCTGGTGGCACCAAGTCTGAGTGGAGCCATTAGATTTCCTAAATAGGTTACCCAGCTCTTGGCCCTGGGCTTTGTTTCTGTAGCTTTGCTCTGAGGAAGTGCCTGTGTGGGTGCCTGGCCCAGGGACCAGCAGGATCAATGCCACGTGGTGCTGGCCCTGGAAACCAGCTCAGCTCCCTCCGAACTGCTCGAGCCTTTCCAGCCTGAACCTCTCCCACTGGGAAAGCCAGGAGAAACCAGATGAACCCAGTAAAGCTCACAAAACCCATTAGCGCAAGCAACATGCTGACATAGGTCAGACTGTCACAGCTGCTGCGGAGAGGCCAGAGCTTAGGGACTTAACTCCAGTTACATGCTGAAGCTACTCCAGTTGGGCTTTGCACAGCCAAATCCACATACTCCCCCAAAATGAGATTACTTTGGGCTATTCTCGGAATACGTCCCATCTGCCTGACCAGGTGCTGCAAGGAAAGGCATGGGGGAGGTTGGAGCATGTGTAGGGATGCTCTCAACTCTCTGCATGCCCTGTCACCCACTGCTGCACAGCTGGAATGACAGCAAGGGACAGGGACAGACAGAGGACAACAGCCTCTGCAGAAGCAGCCACTCATCCTTGCTGGAAGCAGTGGTGGGGTCAGGACCATCATCCCTGCAGCAAAGGGACGGCAAAGCTGCTGTTGCCTCCCCTGTGCTCCCCTGTGCACACACAGTGCTCTCTGAGCAAGCTGCCAAAATATTGTCGAGCCAAATGTTTAGCAGGAAATCTTTTCATGCTCCCTTAAATCCTTGCAAAGCCCCAGCTGATGAATCCAATAGGCACACAACAATCAGGGCTTCTCCCTGCACTGCTTGCCAGATTTCCACTCAATCCCACCTATTTCTTGGTCCCTTTCGAGACCAAGTGAGGGGACAG